>NC_079439.1:47379181-47679181 GCF_903798145.1 Danio aesculapii | reverse complement strand
GTGATGCTAATTTCTGGGTTGGTCTGCACAATTATGCAATCCCTGCAACCTTCTGTTAGAGCCAGCATGGTGGCGAGAGAGAAACTGAAGGCAAAGTTTGTGAATAAATGTAGCTGTTACCCTGTGGTTTGCTTGCACTGCACCTGGCGAAAAGAGAAACAAATTGACAAGCTGCCATTGTCCAGAAGAGAGTGCCGTCAATGCATTAACAACTAGTTGTTCAGCTTGCTTCTGTAAACACTACGTGGATTTAATGAAAATTGATTCATCGTTCCTCAATATAACCTTCTCGGTGCATACAGAACAGCATTAAGCACTCAAGAAATGACTGACAAACACATTTGTCTGTAGTGTGTATATGTATGTGGTCTGTGATCACACGTGTGTAACTTGTTCTTCAGATCTTTGGCCAAAACCCAAACCTATTTGAGTGTGCCTAGCCTCAAGAGACTCACCACGTTTTGCTAACTGACTCCCATAATTGCTTCCTCACCCCAAAACATCCACACAAACAATGTCCCAAAAACATCTTTTACCTGTTTTCAGTCTGAAATCATCAGTCCCGCTGACGCTTTTGGCTGGGAGGACACCATGACTGGCACATTAATACACGCCCATCATTGATTAGCCTCGAGTCAACGTCAAGGGGTTAATTAGCCTGTGAATAGAAGTATTCCCTGACCGGCAGTGGGGTCAATAGCACATTAGGTGGCAGTAAATAAGATCATGTCCCAAGATTAGCTGCCAGTGGTTCCCCTTCCCCCATCCAAGCATGTGTGCACATCCCCTTTGGTGAACACTCAAAGAGGACATGGAGCTCTGCTGTTCATGTTAGTTTTAATTGTGTTGTATATTATACTTCTAAGCATGAAGATGACAGTTTGATTAGCAAAAATACATGGGCTCAGTGGATTTATGTCAGCATTTGACTGAGTTATAATTGAATTCCTATAATCAGTATGACGAGTGGAACGCAATACATCAAAGCAGATTGATTATACACCCATTGTATTATCTGTATCGGTGTCAAATCTTGATGTACAACTAAGAAAGGTGCAAGTTCCCTTGCATCTTTTGCTCGTAGGTGCCCTTGGTGTCCTCATTGCAGAAATCAATACTGTGGAAACATTGCCCAATGGGTTAAATAGGAGGCACAGACCAGAACAGATTGAAGGGGAAAAGTAAAACTCTATTTCCAGCCACTGAGCAGGACGTTTAAAGTGAGGCTTTGTGACCCTCAAAGGGCAAAGTGGATATTATTAAAGAGAGCACCTTTTAAATTTTAGAGGTGTCCAACTGAAATGTCTGCATCAAAGGGGTAGTTCATCCTAAATGTATGCCATCATTAACAATGTTTGCATCCACCTATTTTTATACACATTTTGGATTACAACATAAAAAAAAGCTTAATGGAAATGACAAGTTGTGCATAATTTTTTTATTTTTTTTTTTATTTCCTCTTCATCCTCTGAGGCACAAGTAATTTTTTATTTTTTTTATTTTTGTAATACCACTTTATACTTTATGGTACCCCTTTTTGTGACAATTTTAACCTCTTTGACTTACTGGATGGAAACATCATTTGCATGTTTTATGCTATATTCCAGTTTGTTTGTTTTTTGCTCATAAATATAATTCACAATTTCTCATTCAGATGGAAAAAAAGGTATTTACTCATCTTTCACTTGTTTCAAACCAGTTTGAGTTTTGTTTTGTTTTTTAACACACGCAAAGATTGTTTCTCTATATGAATCCCTCATGTGTATTAAAAGCAAAGTTCACCCAAAATTGCAAATATTGCCATCACTTACTCACTCTTCACTTATTCCTAACCAGTTTTGGTTTTGTGTTGTTCTTCTTGTTGCTCTATTGAACATAAAAGCGATATTTTGACGAATGCTGGAAACCTGTAAGCATTGACTTCCATGAACAAACATTGTGGAAGTCAATGCCCAGCAGGCGCAGTATGTCAACATGACGTCAGATTGATGTTGCACCCCAACGTCGTGGGACGTTGCATTTTATTTGAAAATGAAAATTAGGTTGACATCAGAACTCAACGTCAGGCAGACATCATGTCCAATGTCGGACAGATGTTGCATTTTGCAACCTAAAAACAACAAAATATCAACATCTAATGAAGTTACAGCTTGCCGTTGTGTGAACGTTACCCATATGACGTCTATCAGACATTAGACTTTGGCTGCCATGCCTGATGAATAAATGTCAGTATTTGTTGTCAATATGATGTTGGTTAAAGATATGGGCTCAACATTGGATTTTGGTCACTTTCCAACATAACATAAAACCATTTCACGTAGTTTTTGGTTGTCAAAATAACATTGTCCTTAGATTCTGGTGACCTAAATCTAATCTAATATTAACGTTTTATGACGTTGTGTGTCTGCTGGGTGGTTACAGCTTTCCAGCTTTCTTCAAACTATCTCATTTTATTATCACGTACGATAATTCGTATGATCTAATTCGTACAATTTAATACGATTTGCTCATCCGCCAATGATGGTTGGGGTTAGGGGCGGGGTTAGGTGCCACACCTCCTTTTTAAAATTGTACAATTTCGTACGACTGAACTCGTACGAATTTGTGCGAATTAGCCACTAAACTGACAAAACGTAAAATACTTACGTTTTCTCGTGAGATCATGCTGATCACTATCACTTTGTAGTTACAATACCACTTTCAAGCTTGACCGACATCTTATCTCACCTCTCTCATATGCCCAGTTGCTTTCAACTCTTGGAGAAAATGTGATATCTGATTGTATCATATCTCTTTTTTAACCTTTTCGATTTAGATCTGGTCTAACGCTAGTTTTTCAGTGCAATTTATCTGGCTGTTGGCAATAGGGTTCTTGGGATGATGGGCATTGAAGATGAAACTGAATACACTGCAACCTACTATTTACTGTCTTCAGGTGAAATGAGCTCTGGAACAGCGGTTGCATTAGTGTTGTGGATTGGCTTGCAGCCATAGACATTACCATTGTGGAAAAAAAAAAAGCTTCTGGAAGTGTCTGCGAAATGGTGACAGTACGGTTCTGTACTAAATAGTTACCAAACGAGTGATATGAACCATAAGATGATGATCAAATGTAATTTTATGGGGTATAATTTTACAAGGATAGTTCATTTCAAAATAAAATTTTACTTGCTATTTTCCCAACCTCAAGAAATGCCAAAGCTTTATGATTTACTTTTTCTGTTGAACACAAAATTATATATTTTGAAGAATGATGAAAACCAATAGTAATTTAAATACTGTGGAAATCAGTAACTCGTTTCCAACTTTTCCCTTTCCAATTTTCTTTTATTTTCAGTTGAATTATAATAAAAAAAAAACTCAAACAGGTTTGAAACAACTGAATGGTAAGTAAATAATGGCAGAATAAAAAAAAATGTGTACTGTATGAATAATACAGTTACGCTGGCTCTTAATGTTTACATGTTCAATAAATATGCTTACCACTGTTAACATTTCAATGCATAACCTTTTATACATATAGAGTTTAGCATTTTATGGGCCCTATCATATCTATTACGTGTTGCTATTTTCAGTCCATAATTTTCCTGTTTTCCGCCACGTTGTTTAAATAGCAAATCCATTTGCGCCACTTTGTGGACTCATGGGTGTTTCGGTCTAGATAAAAGGTGTGTTAACGCGCATTGTTGGCGTGTTGCTATTTTGGGAATAGACTGTACAATAAACCAGCTGAGAGCAGGTCTAAAGTCCAGCACAGAGCATGTTAGTCATGCGCCTCGCGTACACATTGCTTAATACACACAGGATGTACAGCAATACACAAATATCTTTACAAATGAAAAAGAATTAAATGAATTTATTATTTATATAAAGGAAATTATTATTTCCTACATAAAAATAAAAACCACTGCCTTTCATGCCTTTTTCATCTCGGGAGGCTTTTTCAGTTTATTCATGAAAATTTGCTGTTGTATAATGTTATTATTAGTAGTAGTATTATTTATTAAATGCATATTTATATTTGTTTTATTAAAAACAAGCTTAGATTTGCCCACTTGTCAGGTTTTGGACCATATGGGCATAGCATTTATTTGCATATAACTCAGTTTTTGACCACACTTCGTTATTATTGTTCATTAATTAGTTTGCTGTAAATTAGCACTGAATTTAGAAATAGTTTTGAAACAAATCTTTGCGCTTAACAAACGAAATTAATTATGTAGGCTAATGGATGTCTGTGCGTACAACACGTTTCCCTATCCACGAAATAGAGTGAAAGTGAAAGTAAAGAATGAGGAGGCTCAGAGCGGCGTAGAGCTGATTTTTCTATCCTTAAAATAGCAAAAGTGGATTTGGAGATGCCCTTAATGTTTTTGCACTTTGCACCTAGATCATTAAAATAAAGCCCTATATGTTTGAAAAGGTATGGTCTTCTGTTATTATTACCATAGCATTAACCACATTTACATATGTGACCCTCTCTTTGAAAACCCAGCTAAAGTGATGTTTTTTGTGATTCACAGTATTTGACATAAAATCTTTCTACACAAATGTTAATATTCTGTGAAAATATAACCTTGATATCTTTAATATTGACTGAGTTAGGGCATGAAAAATATTTGCTTAATTTTAGATGCAATAAAATCATGTTTTTAAGAAATTCCAATTTGAAAAAAGATTATATTTAAAACTGCAACACACATGCCTCTAATTATCCTGACAATGTGCCATGTATCAAATTAAAGTTGTGATTCTCCCATTTTTAGTGATTATATGACACATTCATGGGAAAATTCTTAAAATTTTGTAAACTATATATATATATTAGTTCAAAAAATATATTTACTATTTTCCCAAATGTATATAAAAACTTTCACTATTATCTTTGCTTGAACTGACCCTATCTAATCCTGTTTATATGAAATGAGACTGCTCCCGAGCAGGTTTGAGCTACCAGAACTGTTGCTATGACAACAACTCTCACATGAGTTTTGAAGAACTAAACGATCCTGCATCGTTTCAAATCGTCAATAACCAAATCCAGCTAACTGAGTAATCCACGTACGAAGAACGGACCCCAGGTCAGAATAACAACACATTCAAAAATGTGTGCCGTGGCTAGCAGCATTGAAAAGATTGTAAATAAAAAAAGGATGTAAGGTTGTCACCAGAGTGGCTTTTTTGATGTTGCAGTATGTATTTGAATAATGATGGTTAGTTCCTTTACATGAAAGCTCAGATTTGATTATCATAATTCGTTTTGTTTACAGCATTTGAGGTTTACCGTATCATTATTATTCAGACCTTAAAGTTTGCTTTGATTGTTCGGTATTTACACTTTACCATTGCACACACTTTGTAATATTTTATTTATCAAGTTTAAGAGTGTCTTTAACTCGTATGTTTATTAATTATAAAGAGATCAGATATTTTGTTTTAACATTTTAGTTTTTGACTATTAAAACTATTTGCTTTATTAATGTTGGCAAATTAAAATAAAGGGGTTAAATAAATAAAAAATCCTAAAATTCCTAAATGTATTGTATATTCAATAATTATCGATATCAAATGATATGAAACATGATATTGTGATGATATATATATATATATATATATATATATATATATATATATATATATATATATATATATATATATATATATATATATTTTTTTTTTTTTTTTTTTTTTTTTTTTTTTGGCATTATTGCCCAGCCCTAACCATGAGACCATGTTGGGTATATCAGCCATAAAATGATCCTAAAGTAAGTGAGTTACATTGACACATGCTGAACTTTGAATCATATTCTTCGGTTTGGTGATGAAGCAAAAATAAATAAATCTAAACAGAAAGCATAAGCAGGCTAAAGTCACAACTTATTTGCAGTTTATTTGCAGTTCCAGTGACTGGACTGACCTGACATTTCTGACAGAAATATTAAATTAACATATTAGTTTGTATGTAGGCTCTAATGGTAGAAAATAAATATATTAACAGTGTTTCTATTCCGAATGTAATCCCAGAGATTGTTGAAATCAGTGTTTAGGTAGCAAACCTCAGACTATTATTATTATTATTATTTATTTATTTTATTTTTTTTATAAAATTATTAATTTCACTATTTGTCATGTAATAAATGCAAATATACTGTATCTAAAAAATCATATTTAATTTATAATTTACTGCAATAAACAGAAATATTAAACAGCATATTTTTTGGCATTAGTATGGCGGAAATAGATTATGCAACTTTATCGGAGTTTTACGGAAGTGGACACATATCTGCCATTTATTTGAGCCCAATTATCTGCAAAAAATAAAATGTTGTGAAATATTCAGATTTTTCAGCAGTCAGCACTCCACAATCCAATAGTCTGTTGTGTTGACCAATTTCTTAATATTACAATAAATGCAATATACAAAATAGCAGCATTTATTTCAATTCCTTACTGATCCCACACTTTTGAAAGACACTAAGCCTAAGAATATGTGCACTGAATGTGTACAAAATAAATCAGATGAATCTAGAATTCATATTTTAATCGATTGACAGCTCAAAAAAAGCACAAACATAATTTGAAAGCTGCCATATGGAACTTGCTTCAGCAAGGGGTAATGAGCAGCTTTGATAAGTTGGCATGCTTGAGTAATGACAGAAATACAGATCAGGCCCTTACAGGATTGCTTTCCTGCTGAGTCACACCAGATCTTCTCGGTTTTATCAGCACTCAGGGGAAATAGGACAACTGTACCCATGGAACCCTCGCATCTGATCTATTGTTGGAGGATTGTTTGCTGTGATCAGCACAGCCTGTTTATTTCCACTGTTGCTACAGTATATGGATGAGTTTAAAAAATGACTTATGAAGGAGAAAATGAGAAGGAATGGTGTATTAAATGTGATCGTGTCCTTGGTCTCCGCCAGGGTGTGAGATGTCAAGTCTCTGTAAATCATATGGCCTGCCACTTCTTAAACACTTACTTTTATAGACAGTCCAGAAAAGGCCAAGAGCTCACGCAGTATCTCCATCATTAGTTAATAACATTAAATTGAGCGAGCTGCTCCACTACAGATGACACCGTAACACTGCACAATATGAATTTGGCTCAGATGAAAGCAAATGAGGAGGATAATGCCAGCTGGCACATAAGATAAAGCAATATTATATAGTTTATAATATGAAATAAAATATGTTGTTGTACTTAAAGGGTCATTTGTTTTATAAAGGGAGTATCTGGCCATCATTTTAAAGTCATGTTACGGCCCTTGTGCGAGCCTGCAAATTGTGAAATAAATTCAAGATGGCAAAATGGCTACTCTTGATTTTAACTATTCCAGTTATGTTGACTGATTTGCAATTGCATTTCAAACAACCAGTGTTGTGCTAATTACTGAAAAAATAGTAACTAGTTACAGTTTAACTAGTTACTTTTCCAAAGAAGATTTTTAATGCTCCCATTAATGCCCTTATAATGTCACTTCAGTGCTGCATGGGGAATGCATTGTTGATCAGCTTCACAGATTTAATTAATTTACATTCTCACAACTAAAACACAAGACAAACTTAAACAAAAAGCATTTTTTTTAAAAACTAATTTATTTAAGTAGACCAGCAGCACAAGAATAAAAATAAAAAATATCACAAGGTGATGAACCAGATGAATGATATATTCAGAAACAAAAAAAGCAAAAAATTAAGTTACTTTATCCTCATGAAAGTTTGTATTTAACCCTTTAAACATGTACCTTAACAGCTTGAGTATGAAAATAGTGACACTATACGTCAAACTCAAAACCTTTATGCATTAAATAAATGAAAGTAATGTGAAATATTATTCAGAATTAATTTGGTGAAACTCAGCACCACAGAACGGCTATTATAGACAACCATAAATTTGATCCATTCTAAACAAAACAAAAACATAACAGCTGCCCAAAAATGAAATCTATGAGCATTTTTTTCAAACTAATCACAAATTAAATGTGGTATATCAACAACTCATGGAAAGTAAGCTATGTGGATTCAAAGTGCAAAATATGCTGTTGTATAACAACTTTAAAAATACACAGCACAGCATTTTTCTGAGCAATACAACACTATGCATTTAAATAGCGTGGTCTGAAATATAATAGAAATGTGTCACTGTATCTGCTAAAGTTATCAGTGTTTTTATACAGCTAACAAATGTGTGCTTATTTATTTGAAACAACAAACATATAGTATTAGTAATAGTTGTAATAATAGTAACGTTACTAGTCTCTTGGTCTACCTCGTGCGCATTTGGTCTCTCTTGTGTACACACTCGGTGTACCTCGTGCACATTCGGTCTCTCTTGCACATACACTTGACCTCTCTTGCATGCACTTTCGGTCTCTGCAATCGCTTGACTTTTGTCCAGTCTGGCGCCTCATACATGACGCGTCTTCTGTACGGTGGTTGGTTGACATCCACCAATCCCACAATTCCCCTGTAAACAAGAAGATGTGGGCTAGACTCGAGCCAAAATTGATTAACTTAACAAGTAACAGACAAACGCATCATATTGTAAAATTAATAAATTAATATGTTATTATATTTAAAAAGTAATGCTTTACAGTATTAGATACTGTCAAAAGTAATGTAGTTACAGTAGCGCATTACTAATATGCTAGTATATTATTAGTATACTATATATATTATTGCCCAACACTGTTTTTCATCTCGCTGAAATAAGTGCCAAAGGAGCTTTTTCTAATTATTTAATATTACCCCATTTATTCAATTTTTTTAGCTTTTGCCACGTTCTTAAAGATTATTTAGGAAAGTCAGCATGCCTTTAACCGTTAAAACTTTTTTTTAAAGTGGTCCTGATGCATCATGGCCCCATAATTATAATCGCAAACTGAAGCTTTCAAAATTAACGCATATCAATATTTATAGGCCTGTAATCATAATTCATTACTCACAATGAACATAGAAGGGGTCTGCAGCTTGCAAAATCGCACTTCACCTGTATTTGAGCTGTAAAACTGGCAGCTTTCTGCATTTTTAGCAAGCATATTTATTGGGATGCCACTGTCACCCTATGCCACCCCTTTAGAGCTGTCCCTGAGTGCTTGAGGACACAGAAACATTAGTACTAAAGCATTGTACCGTTTAGGATGTTAGGATCCCAATGAATAAATCTGTGTCTAAACGTAGGCTACATCAAATACATTTTACAGTATGTTAGGCTTTCATTGTGTGGCAAGTAAATTGATGATACACATTTATTATTCACAAAATTTAAACAGGAAATAGAACATAGTTCATTAAGGACACAACTCAAACATACTATTAATGGGCTTATTCAAGTACTTTTGTTGCTGGTTGTTGGTGAATAAAGATATTTGTGGGCTTACTGATCAACACCAGCTTTTTATTAATGAGTGTTTAAGGATTTAATACAGAGAAACAACCCACTTCCAGTTACAAAAGACTCTACTTTTTCAGTCAGTCACAGTCAATTGGATTTTTCCTCGATTAATATCTGAAATATTTGCCATCTATTGACATTTTTTTAGCCTAAATTACTTGCTGACCCCTCATATATTCATTCATTCATTAATTCATTCATCTTTTGTGGAGGACAGTAAAATGTCTATATACTCTTATGGTTAGTACAATATGTTCAGTTCATTTACTGTCACATTCAGTTTATTTACTGTCACATTTTTAGGTAGCTGAAGGGTGAATAAAGTGCTGTATGGGTACAATTAAAAAGAAAGGTTAACTATATTAATAGCAGCAAAAAAGATAAAACATGACACTCATTATAACCAAAAAGCTACAGAGAATAAATGAGTTTTAAGACAAGACTCAGACAAACCCAGGCAAAGTGGAAGCTGATCTAATATAAAGTGGGAGTTTGTCCCACAGTGTGAGACTGGCTACATCAAAGGCTCAATTTCCCCTTGATTTTTAGCCCAGATCTGGGTATTTGAAGGAGAAGTTTAGTTTCAGATCTAAGGCTTCTGGTGGGAAAATGTGGGTGGAGCAGATCAGAAAAATGCCTGACCTGTACTTGCGGTACATATAACTTGCAAATGCCATGCATATCCATGACATTTAAGAGACCTCAGGCACTGGCTTACTACCTTAATCTTTCAGTTTCTTTCAGATACATAATAATATTAATAATAATTAATAATATGATTCATTAACAAAACAACAGAATTTATTTGTAAATCTATGCTTTTAGACATTTAGTAATGCAGATCAACAGCAGCTTTGGCACCTGTGCACTAATGATTAAAATGATCATGATTGTTCTCTGTTTTCATTGTTTTTTTGACATGTGGGTTGTTTCATGCACAAGGAAAACTGTCCATGAATCAGTCATCTAAGCAGACAAATATGCTTTCTATATTCCAATGTATCTGATATTAAACCAACTTAATTAAATCAAATGAAATTAAATTGTAACTTTTTTTCTCAAGCAATGCAATACTTCAAAAGTCTACTGAAAATGATCTATCTGTCCTTTTTATAACATAGATAAAAACGCTGAATATAGATGTTATTTGGTAATTCATAGCTGAAATTTGCCATGAAACGGAACATAAGATTGCCTTTTTTTCCATATAATGACATGCATCCAATTGAAACGGTCCTGAAATGAAAAATGGCGATTAACTTAAATTAACACTTAAATGTAATAAGAATATACTGTACATATTACAAACACATTAAACATATTCTTTAATCTGAATGGAAATATGTAAGGGCTTTGGTGGCTGTGGGCTCTATTTTAACGATATAGGCACAAAGTCTAAAGCGAATGGTGCAAAAGCATTAAGGGCATGTCCAAATCCATTTTTGTTGTTTTAAGGATGGAAAAATATGCTTTGCTCCGAGTTATGGGTGTGTTCGGAGCATAACGGGCATTAAACCAATCAGAGTCTCATCTCCCATTACCTTTAAGAGTCAGTTGCATCGCGCCATGGCGCATTTGCTATTTACATGGAAGACTTTTTAAGTGGAAAAACTGAACGCTTCATTAGCGAGAAAACAATTAAACACAATCTGTGCGAGGATAGAGTGAGCCTTTTCCATTCAGCCTCTTTAACTTTCTCTTTACTTTTACTCTTTACTCCTTTACTTTCTTGGGTTAAGGAAGTGGCGTTGTACGCATGCTGAAGACATCCATTAGTCTACATATTAATTTTGTTTGTTAGGCGCAAATATTTGTTTCAAAACTATTTCTAAATTCAGTTCTAATTTCCAGCAAATTAATAAATGAACAGGTTGACAAATCTAAACTTGTTTTTATTAAAACAAATGTAAAAATGCATACAATAAATCATACTGCTAATAATAATAACATTATACAAATGCCAATTTTCATGAATGAACTGAAAAAAGGCATAGAGGCATGAAGAAGGCATGGGGGTAGTGGTTTTTATATTTATGTAGAAAATAATATATATATATTTCTTACATTTTAATCCTTTATTACTACATTTGTGTATTGTTGTATATCCTGTGTGTATTAAGCAATGTGTAAGCGTTTGAACCCACAGAGGTGCATAACTAACGCACTCTGCACTGAACTTTAGACCTATTTTTAGATGGTCAATGGCGTGGTCTATTTCAGTTTCTGAAAATAGCAAAGCGCCATCAGTGCACCTTAACACACCTTTATTTTAGACCAGAACTCCAATGAATTCACAAAGTGATTTAAATGGATGGGCAATGTAGTGGCGCACTAGGTAGTGCTGTCGCCTCACAGCAAGAAGGTTGCTGGTTCGAGTCTCGGCTGGGTCAGTTGGCGTTTCTGTGTAGAGCATGCATGTTCTCCCTGCGTTCGCATTTCCTCCGGGTGCTCCGGTTTCCCCCACAGTCCAAAGACATGCGGCACAGGTGAATTGGGTTGGCTAAATTGTCCGTAGTGTATGAATGTGGATGTTTATGGATGTTTCCCAGAGATGGGTTGCAGCTGGAAGGGCATCCGCTGTGTAAAATGCGTGCTGGATAAGTTGGCGGTTCACTCCGCTGTGGCGACCCCGGATTAATAAAGGGACTAAGTCAAAAAGAAAATGAATGAATTTAAATGGATTATGCTATTTAAACAACATGCAAATTGTGAAAATTAGGGTTGCGCTGGTCTTAAAATAGCAATACATCGCTCCAAACACATCTTGCACCTTATTGCGTTGGGTGTAGGATAGGGCCCTGTGTGATTTAGGGAATTTAGTTTTTAATTGGTAAACATTGAAAATTTTATATTTACATTTTATTAGTGAATTTCAGTGTAATTTTATGTAAATGTTTTTTTTTTTTATAATTAGGATGTGTTTTTAGTGTTTATTATTATTAAAGTGTAGTGAAAAGTCTCTCTCTGTCTGTCTCACTATCTACACATATGTCTATCTATCTATCTATCTATCTATCTATCTATCTATCTATCTATCTATCTATCTATCTATCTATCTATCTATCTATCTATCTATCTATCTATCTATCTATCTATCTGTCTGTTTGTCAAGCAGATTCGAAATCAGCTGGCATCAAAGCCCTGCTCAAATGTAATACCCAGATCTGTCCACAGACAGCCTTGTTTTTGCCACGCTCCAAAAGGACTTCAGATTGCCTTGCCACTTTAAGCGTCACTCGAGGGATTTTCACACTGATTCGGCTCCATATGAAGGAGCCACTTCAAAGGACGTGTTTATGAATTGAGCAGTCGCGCAGCTTGAAGGGCCTATGAAGTGATAAAAGTGTCCAAAAGCCCTCACCTCCAAATAGAATATCAGAGATACCTGATGCACCTTCTTAGAAAATCCCCCATTTGCTGCCACATGCCAAACACTCCTTCACTGCTCTAAAGACCACTTGCAGTTCCACAGCTTTACAGTCATGAGCAGTGGAGGGATTAGATTAAGCAGTAAACACCGGGTGCAGATTTACTGGATGTCTGAGATGGATTTGTTTTCTTTGCGGCTTTTATGCATAATCACTGCAAATGTTCTTGGGAGCGCAGGGAGAGAAGGTAATTGAGAGTGACTTGTTTCCATCATGTCTTCAGAGGGTACATCAGAAGAGTGAGATGTCTCATTTGGTTACGGTCACAGCAAGAGAAAGCGTGCGCTGGAGTTTTAGTGTTTACTGTAGCGTGAAAGACTGAAATGGATAAGTACCATAAAAGGGATGTGCATTACACCTCAGTGAGTCTGTTTTTATTCAACGGCTTTTATCAGTTAAACAGTGAAGATATCTGTTGTTCAAGTAATTAACCTTAACGCCTTACGTGGGGAGTGCTGTTAAAATTAATTTCAGAGAACTTCAGCTCAAACTGGTCTGATTAAATTGAAAAATCATGATGTTTATTTTATTTTTGGTAGATAATTAATTGGAAAAATATATTTTTAGATGAGTATAGATCGTGAAATCAGCATGACATAAAATACACAGTTTTACAAATCCATCTTAGCGATTTTATAGCAAACGATTAATTTCTAAAGTCTGAATGATATGTTTTAAAATGATTTTGGACTTTGTATTTTTCAATCAACTGAAAAATGTACATTACACACCACTAATAAAAGTAGAAAATGTCCATACTTCACCTCATGGTGACCTCTATGCTGTAAAACTCCATCTATTAGCCCAATCACGAAACTAACAACATGGTCGAAGGTTAATGTGTGTCTTTCCTAGCACGTCTGAAAATAATTGTCTTGTTTATTAGAATTTATTTATTTATTTCCAGCTCCAAATTTAATCTGACTGCAATTTAAGGGATCATTAAATGTAGACTGTTGCTAATTAGTAACGAATCACATTCATCAAAAGTTAATAAATTTAAATATTTGATTATATCAGATACACTATACAGTACTTTCAGTTATTCTTTCATTGTGGACCAATTGTCACTTTGAGTCCATGCGTGGGCAATTTCACATGCCTTCCTCATTTGGGCTCGCCGACATGATTCTTATGGCCCATTACATTAGCCCAGTCATATGTGACTTTTACTATGCAAATTGCTAGATCAAAAGTGGTCAGAAAGCTAAAGGCCAACAAATAAGTGCTATCTTCTTCTGTATTTGTGATCCTGTAGTTCCACACTGGCCGTAAAACACCAAAGGCCAACAAAAGTGTCCTCACAATTTAGTGGTAATAATGATTTCAGTCGAATTCAAAATAAATCAAATATAGCATTTTATTTGTACAGTAACATTGTATTATGGCAAATACATAATAAAACAATCAGAAAACCAAACTCAGAGATTATACTGTAAATATACAACATCCATTACTCAAAGATAAATCAGAGTTAGAGATGCATACCTGACCAGAAAAGCATGTTGCAGCAAATAAGTCTTAGAAACTTACACGCTGCAACGGGGAGTCTTGGCTACAAGATCCCAATGACATGTTTGCACCTTTCCCCCTAAATACTCAACTCAGAACAAAGAACCATAAATTAAAGATAATAAAAGCTTCACCAAGACCTCTGTCTGGTCATATGTCAACCTAAAAACTAATCACCTGTGGTAAAAAGTTCATAACTGACAGACAATTTAACATTTCAATAGGACACATTTTTTTTTCCAAACACAGACAATAATTATCATAATACTAGTGACAACTGCAAAATTGAGACCATTTACCATTCACACAGTTATAGATTCACAAGATATGAAGAGGATCATATGAAGAGGATGAAGATTCAGTGTGGAATGTCAGTGATTTGAGCTCTAATTGAAGAATCAGAATCAGAAAGAGAATCAGAAAGAGCTTTATTGCAAGGTATGTTCACACATACAAGGAATTTGTTTTCGTGACAGAGCTTCTACAGTGCAACAGGATTGCAGAGACAGGACAAAAAACAGATAATAAAAATATTTTTTTTAAAAATAGAAGTAGTGAGTGCAAATATACAGATTGACAAGTGTATGTACATGTTTATTACTATATACAACGTTATATGTGCAGCTGTTATGTGCAAATTGGCATGTAAAGTGTGTTGTTAAATAAGTGTATATGTGTATAAAAGTGTATAGCAAGTAGTGATGTTGGTTTCGCAATTATTATCATCAAGTGTTCATGAGATGGATTGCCTGAGGGAAGAAACTGTTTCTGTGTCGGGCTGTTCTGGTGCGCAGTGGTCTGTAGCGTCGACCAGAAGGTAAAAGTTCAAAGAGGCAGTGTGCTGGGTGTGAGGGGTCCAGAGTGATTTTGGCAGCCCTTCTGCTCGCTCTGGATAAGTACAGTTCTTGGGGAGTAGGAGGGGTTATACCAGTGATTCGCTCAGCAGTCCGAACTATTCGATGTAGTCTTTGGAGGTCGTATTTAGTAGCTGAGCTAAACCAGACAGTTATTGATGTGCAGATGACTGATTCAATGATGGAGGTGTAGAACAGATTCAGCAGCTCCTTTGGGAGTTTAAACTTCCTCAGCTGATGAAGAAAGTACAGCCTCTGTTGAGCTTTTTTGACAATGGAGTCAATGTGAGTGTCCCACTTCAGGTCCTGAGAGATGGTGGTGCCCAGGAACCTGAATAACTCCACTGCTGCCACAATGCTGTCCATGATGCTCAGTGGAGGGAGAGCAGGGGGGTTTCTCCTGAAGCCCACTATCATCTCCACTGTTTTGAGCGTGTTGAGCTGCAGGTTGTTGTGACTGCACCAGACAGCCAACTCCTTAACCTCCTGTTGGTAAGCAGACTCGTCACCATCCTGAATGAGGCCGATAAGTGTGGTGTCATCTGCAAACCTCAAGAGCTTCACAGAGGAGTCTTTTGAAGTGCAGTCATTCGTGTACAGGGAGAAGAGCAGTGGGGAGAGGACACACCCCTGGGGGGCGCCAGTGCTGATTGTGCGGATGCTAGATGAGAATTTTCCCAGCTTCACCAGCTGCTGCCTGTCCGTTAGGAAGCTGTTGATCCACTGACAGACAGAGGTGGGCACAGAGAGCTGAGTTAATTTGGGCAGGAGAAGTTTTGGGATGATAGTGTTAAACGCCGAGCTGAAGTCAACAAACAAGGTCCTCACATAGGTCCCTGGTCTGTCTAGGTGTTGCAGAGCATAATGCAGTCCCATATTTACTGCATCATTCACAGACCTGTTTGCTCTGTAGGCAAACTGAAGAGAGAAGTGAAGGGGATGGCAGAGCGGGGGGGGGGGCACATAATGGGTAACTGAGCTTTCTCTCTTGCAGGTCTGCTACTCAGACTAGAAAGTTTATTGTTTATTGCATGGCAATTCTTTTGGTCTTGCCTCATGGAATTCCATAAGAGTTTGCGAGGTCTGATATTATGGAGAGATTTAGCCATCCTTACAAAACAAGGACATAATTTAATTACTTAATAAAATCAGATCTTTCTCAAAGACTATTTGGATAAATTCAAACTAAAAGTATGACATCATATTTTCATTTGTTAAAAAATAAGGTGGTAGGGCCACATGGTGGGTCAGAGTTTAGCACTGTCACCTCACAGCAAGAAGGTCGCTGGTTTGAGTCCTGGCTGCGTCAGTTGGCATTTCTATGTGGAGTTTGCATGTTCTCCCCATGTTCCCTTGGGTTTCCTACAGGTTCTCCTGGTTACCCCACAGTCCAAAGACATGCGCAATTGAATAAACTACATTGGCCACAGTGTGTGTGTCTGTATGGGTGTTTCCCAGTAATGGGTTGCCGCTAGAAGGGCATCCGCTGTGTAAAACATATGCTGGATAAATTGCCGGTTCATTCCAGTGTGGCAACTCCTGATGAATAAAGAGATTAAGCCAAAAAAAATGAATGAATGAAAAAAAATAAGGTGTATGGCATCCCTAGTTGGTGTTATAATGCCCCACAGTGTTCATTTTACCAAGAGACTGCCATGGAATGTGTGTTGTAGTACTTTTGTATGGTTTTGCTAAATTATAGGCTTAGGCATGTATTTCCAATGAGTCTGTTGGCTTTACTTGTTCAAAACCTTTGAGTTTCTTTCTTCTGCCGAACACAAAAGAAGACATTTTGAAAAGTGCTATAGAATTTGTTTAGATGGGTCGATGGGTCCCAGCAATAAGCGTTTTTTAAAACATCTTCTTTTGTGTTCAGCAAACACATAACGCTTTTAAACCACTTGAAGGAGAGTAAATTATAAGGTAAAACTGTCACTGTAACTCTCTTGCCGAACAAGTTGTCCATTTAGGAGATCTCTTCACATTCAAAACTGCCTGCAAATATGCTTTTCATTGACTTCAAGTAGGCCCAGATTCTATAGGCTGCTGTATTTGGCCAACATCACTGAAATGTTATCAAGGTAATGAAATACAAGTGAAAGACACATTTTGCAGTAGCAGTCTAATAAATCCTTCTTGACTTATATGCATTTTATACTATCGTTCTACACATATAGCTGCCCAAAATATGCAGGCCTTATCGTTATATACTGTAAAACTAGCAGAAAAGATTGACATTGAAAGACTTTCCCGTGCACTAAGATTCTCTACAAACATACCGGGAATCAGATGAGAAGTTCAGCGAATGAGTTCATGTTTTGAGCTGCCCTTTTGCCTAATCAATTTTGTATGACTTTCCACTCGCTCTGCCTCTGAGAACATTGAAAAGAGTTGAGCAGCAAAACAAGACACTCACTCCATGGTACAATCTGGAAACGCTGATTCAGTGTGGAAAAGAGAGAGAGAGCAAGAATACAGTACTGCATGTCACACATTGCTGTAATGCTTGTGACACCAGCTTTTAGACACCCAGGATCTCTGTGCTCTTATTGTTTACTCACCACTGATGAATATGTGCTGTCAGCTCTGAGAGTTTAGCAGAATTTATCTTTGAAGCCCACATGAAGACTGGCATCTCAGCCAAGCTCCTTGCTGCTTTCTGAATTTTACCCTTCTTTGAACTCTTTACTCTGAACATACTTGAGCTTTGTTTGCCTTCAGCGACTGATCAGCTGCACACTCAGAGGTTATTCATAAATCATGGACTCCACATCCTTTCTATGACGCTGTATTGTAAATAAGTGCTGTTTGATTGATAGGTCAACGTTTATGTCTGCAGTAGGAAATACAAAGTCAGGCTGATTTCATCAAGATCAATTAAAAAAAAAAACTTTATTTGTGAATATAACCCTGAATTGGTGATCTGGAAGCCAGAACTGAATGGTTTTAAACTATGTGAGGCTCTCACTGGTTTGCCAGGGAGAGTTAAAGATTGCATTTTAAGACTTGTTACCAAATTGTACATAAAATGTGGTCATAAACAGTCCTGTAGTTGTTTCTTGCTTTTTTTTTTAATAAGATTTAATTAGGGACGTAATGGTATATATAATAATACCGTTGTACCGCAATAGCAAAAATTTTCGATATTACTATGATTGCATGACTCGATGAAACGATAGGTCTTCTGAAAAAAGTTTGCTCTGACGAATGGAGTGAACAGGAGGTAGCAGGAATTACAATTCCCATCAGCCCAGGCTTGGCCATCATCCTTTGCTGTCTGTTGTCACTACAGATCCAGTAATGTGGAAATGGAGGGTGCTGCTAGCAGCGGTAAAGGAAAAGAGCTTGAAATGGTCGAACCTTAAGCGGGTTTTAAATCAGATGTGTGGTAGCATTTTGGTTTCTCTCTGAAAAGAAACGAGAAAGGAGAAAAGGTGACAGACAAAGAAAAAACGGTTTGCAGGCACTTTCAGACTGTGGTGAAATACAAGTCGGGGAATACGATATAACATGATGGGGATTCTTTTAGTCAAGGGGACAGCAGAACACAACACACTGCTCAGCTTGATGCAGACATTGACTTGTACCGCAAAGAGACCTCTATCTCACTCATGGCTTGTCCTCTCGAGTGGTGGAAAGACAATGCACAACGTTACCCACTGCTGTCAACCTTGGCCAAGTGATATCTCTCTGTCCCAGCAACCTCAGTCCCAAGTAATAGGGTTTTTTCTGTTGCAGGGGACATTGTAAATACCCAGAGATCATTACCAGTTAATGTTGATATGCTAATTTTCTTTAAAAAACTTGTCTCTGTCTGAATAAGTGAGTGAATGAGCTGAGTGTTCTCAAATACTCATTCAGCACATGGTCCAGCTGCAATAAGTAGGCTGCTATTTTTTTATTTTTCTGAATGTTCAAGAATACTAAATTGAAACTTAATTTTTTTTACATGGTTTAATAATTATTTGTTATTAAATTTGAAAAATTTAAGTTCCTGTTTCAAAGTTTACAGATAGATGGCTAATTTGTATGCCATTTATATGTTCAGTGTTCAGGTAAACTGTTTAATAAACATTTCTGGCACATTTTTCAAGTCTCTTCGTTAGTTTTTTTTTTCCTGTAAATGATTTAATAATTACCATACCGCGCCATTCATACCGAGGTATTACCATACCATGAAATTTTGATGCCATTACATCCCTAGATTTAGGCCTAATCCCAATTCTACCCCTTACCCATTAGTGTTTATTGTCATTTTTACTATTTTTTTTACAACAAACAAGTATATGTTTTAATATATTCATAACTGCGTTCATAATTTATCGTCATTACCGTCACTCGATGCACTCGAATACCCTGTCAGAACCCTGTCTAGTGGCTGAGACTGACCTTTTTACAGTGTCTGCTATATTGGTAATGTTGTTTTTGTGTGTTTACACAGATGAATATGGCCACGGTGTTAATGCACTGTATAGAAGTTGAGTTTCAATTAACAGTCATTCATTTGTTGATTTTTCAAGCTGCATTAGTATAAAACTTCACTCATATTTTAATATCTTGGAAAAAAAAATCAATCAATCAATCAATCAATCAATTCCAAATCTACCCCTCAGCCCTTCCACTTAACCCTATTGCTCAGTTTGAGCATTCACGTGAAGGGGTAGGGGCGGCCCAATTCTTTATAGTTTGGAGGTGTATGGGTAGGGGGATGAATACACCAGCTACAGCAGCATCAAGGCTACAATGAAAGCAAGGAGACAAAACACAAACACAAAACAAAAAAAAAAACAACTTCGCGAGCAGGACTGGTCACAGAGCATTGTACAGTGCTTTTATGTTACTGGGCAACCACTGTATGAACAGCCTTGTTGCTGGAGCACAGTACATCAAGTTCATACAGAAGATTAGAAACAAAGCTGACGTGATGCATTATTACGTTGAACCTCCATATGAATGAAAATTTAAAAATGCTCAATGTACAGTGTTCGCAACTTGTGCATGGTGACATGATGATGTGGGTGTGTGTTTATAGTAGATGTGTAGTGTGTTTGTGTCCCATTTTTTAGGGGAATATTTATATCCCTACCTCATCACACTGTTTCAAGCACCAAGGAAAAGGCAAAGGGGTATGGATAGGAGTAGGGGTATAAAAAAAAAATTTGGATTGGGCCTAAGGGTGTCAAGGGTACTCAGTGGTGTCATCGTTTCTTTTATATGCTGCTATTATTTATATAACTGAAACATAACTATATAATATTACTGCTATTAAGGCAGCACAGTGGCCTCTTCTAACCGGGCTAAGGTCCGGCCAACTGAACTGCGCTCAGGCGCGATTCGGAACACTCACACTTCACACTTGTCAATCAAACTTGGAAAAGCCCGGGGCACGGTTCGGAAGCCTAGTCTGAGTATACGCTGAACTGGTAAATTGTGGTGCGCTGTATATATTATTTAGATCAAATTAAAGATGTAACCATGTATATATTATATAGTGAAAAAAAACATTTGACAGTGAAATGAATTGTAATTTTTTTTTTTTTTTTCAACAGGTCTTTCAAGGAAATTTTGATAATGACACCCACAGAAAGAATGTGATAGATCCTCCAATCTACGCCAGATTCGTTCGGATCCTTCCCTGGTCGTGGTATGGCAGAATCACTTTGCGCGCAGAGTTACTTGGATGCACAGAGGAGGAGTGAAGACCCCTGTTCGTTTTCCCTTTGCTACACTTTGGTCTATATTTAATATAAACTGTGCTTAAACATGTCAAATTAAAATTTATTTCACACAAATTTTCCCATTTTTTAAGAAATATTACCATTTGTTTATATTCTTTTTTTCTAAAGATGCAGAATTAAGTCATCTACCATGTCATATTTGTTAGTTAATAAATTATTTCATTATTTTTCTTCTTTTTGAAGAGCTAAAGGGTGAGGTTTTTCACTGTGCTTTACACAGTGGAACCGCAGCCACTGTACAGTGTCACTTTAAACTAGAACAAAAAAAAAATGACATGCAGTGCTTCTTAGGCCATGATCACAAGAGATGACAGAAAAGACTAACATTCATTTGTAAAATATATTTCTACTTTTATTTGAACAGCAGGGCTGACTGAAGTTACAGTATATCACAAGCGACACTGATATTGTTGTGTAGACAAAAATATGTTGGTATTGTATTATATGTAAAACGCAAAATAACTGCATGATGCAAAAATAAATAGAAGTATAAGACAACAGGTTGTATAAGTTCAAATTAAAGCATTTCGTAGATCATTTTTATTAATCATTGCAAATTTTTATGATCTGATTTCCTGTACTTTTCTAAAGACACTGTTACATGCTTCATTGCGTAATGACATGCCATTAAAGTTTTGCCACGAAAAAATAAATGAATAAAACACACATTTTGAAAGAACACATACATCTTAAAGGGCACCTATGATGAATATCATTTTTTGTAGGCTGTTTGGACAAAACTGTGTGCAGATATAGTTTGTCCACATTCATATTAGAGTGATATAAACCCAATAAGTTGTTAAAAAAGACGTTAAAATAGGATCCAAATTCCTCCCATTTTCCAATATTCTGAAAGCTATAATAAATAATCTGATGCATATTTTGAGCTGAAACTATATAGACACATTCTGGAGACACAAAAGACGTATCTTAAATCTTGAAAAGGGGTAAAATAGAGAGAAGGGTATAAATGGAGGTCAGCTTCAAGTAAGTGGGACTTGCGCTCCAAGTGGGATGTACAAAACCTGGAGTTTTTATTTATTTAATATCTTGTACATGACACAGAGTCCAATATTGTGCTTTATGAATGTTTACACCAACCCCGACGCTAAACCCAACCCCACAGTAACCTGTTGTGTTTTATTAACATCTACACCTACCCCAACCCTAAACCCAACCTCCTAAACCCAACCTACTTGTGGTTTAAGTCCCTCCCATTTGGAGGTCACCCAACCTACTTGCCATGTAATCCCTCCCATTTAGAGGTCTGCGGGCTGCAGCGATACCTATTTCAACATAGGTGCCCTTTAAAAGGTTAGTATCACACACATAGACAACTGACAGAAAGTCATGAAGGAAAAGCTATTTGCTTACAGGTTATTACGTAGGCAGTCTGTAACAACGAAAAAAATAATTGTAAAAGAAAATAATGTCCTTGGAATTTCTTTTTTTGTGTATGATTTAGTTTGTGTAACATCCAGACATCACTTTTTATTTAGGCTGTTTACCTGTACTACTGTATTTTTGTTTTTCTTGTTTGTAAAAACCTCAGGATAGATGTCATCTTTTTTATTACTTGCAATCATACACTTCAATCTAACTTTGGTGGAATGCTAAGTCCCTTCGAAATATCCCACATTTGTATTTGCTTGTTAGAAAAAAAAATGTTGTATGGACTATACACTTGAGTGGGATTATTCTCTCTTTTTTCTTCTTCTTTTCTTTTTTTGGCCCCTTTACAAAGGCACCAATAAATAACAGCTTTCATGTATGGAAAGATTAGATGCAGATGTTTATACAGCTGTTAGGTAATCATCAAAATCTAGTTATGCATTTCAAAGGTGAGCACCATTGGGTTGTGAAATCACTGCATCAATTTATTTGCCACTTTTTTGGGGGGAAATTTTCTGGGCTCATGACCCAAATGTGATATACACATGCATATATACAAGAACAACCCAGGGGGGAGGGGTGTTATACTATTTGTACAGTCTTGAATGTTACCTAAAAAAGTTCAAAATGTGTTAACATATATCATACACCAGAATCAGCGTACACCACTTACACTACCATCTTTTTTAACTAACAGATAAGTGTTGGCATCGTGTTTCTCCGTTTATCATGATTATTGACATATATGGAGGTAATATCAGTAATTATTGTCTAACATTTCCCTGTGTCTGTGAGATTCTTCTCTAACACTGTTCAAATGACTTGTGTGCACATAATTTCTTTGCACATTTTTGTACAGACCCTTTGAGAATGATTGTGTGTTAAGAAGAAAAAAAAAAATCTAAATGTGAGGTCCACAGGCACATCCTTTGAAAATGATACCTAATATATATATATATATATATATATATATATATATATATATATATATATATATATATATATATATATATATATATATATATATATATAGATTGGTGGGTCTGGTAGGCCAGCATTTACATTACATGTGCTGTGAATAGTGATTGTTTAAAAACTTGTATAGAGTTAAAGTCAAGAGAGACCCAGTGTGCCACATACTCTTTTGGATTTGCATTTATGCTGTCAGCTGTAAAAAAAAAAAAAAAGTGTCATGTTTCTTTTTGTTTCATTCTGTGTCAAGCAAGTGCTATATGGTCAAACATAACAATTACAAATTATTAGTTAAAGCGACGTGTACAAAGGAGGACAGCCATTGCTAACATATAGACAGCTCTTTTGTTTTGGACAAATAAAATAAATCTGTGAAAAAAAGTTTGTCTTCTTTTTTGTGCTTGTTATGGCTTTACTTGTTTTAGTTAGATAAATAAATAAATATTATAATAATAATCTGAAATAATGAATGAAATAATCACTTTCATTGATTGTCATTGTTGAGTGATTGTACAAAACGTTAAGTTTGTTCGTGTAATGCAAGATTTTACAATGGTTTGTTTGTTTGATTTTTATCAGTTAAACCCCTTAATATTTTGACAATCCATTTTTATGTTCCGATGTAGAGGTCTGCATTCCGCGGAACCCGACCAGTTTTTTTTGCAGCGCAGGAATAAATTTCCGAATAAAACGCGGTAGCCGTCAAGAACTCTGGTGTAATTTGAACGGTACAAAACCAATGTACAGTTATTTGTCATGCCAATAAAGAACCTAAATGTGAATGTGAGAGCACATGCATCCGCCGTGGTGCTCTGTGTGTGTGGATGAGAGAGATTGCGCGCATCCACCGTGGTGCTCTGTGGGTGTGTGCTTGTCGCTTGTAATAGGCTGACTGGACTCTGTAACATCAGCTGGGTGTTTTTGGGAGGCCTATTTAATCACTATACATTCCACGGCCCAATATATACCTGCTACATGTATAGAAAGAATGCTGATATGATATATGTAACACAATTGGTAGTTGTCAAATATATTGAGTGGATTTGTTTTTAAATCTGACTTTGAAAGAGTCAGTACCTCACCAGCTACAAACCTCGCCGCACTTCACGCGGCAATCATGTCTTATCACAAAGGGGCAAACAAAACTGCCATTTAGCCTACAGTCCTTGTACAACTTACACTTTATCAGTTATCTCTCTCTTTTGGTAGTGCCCAATTTTAAAGGGAGATCTAAATTTAGCGGGAACGGTCTGGTCGGGTAGAAAACGAGGTGGGTCAGGCAGCGGGTAAACAAAGACTGAATATACGGCGGGATCAGTCAGGTGTAGTATAAAACCTGGCGGGAGCAAAATTTCAGTGCTGTCCAGATCTCTATTCTGATGGTTTGGTTGTAACTCAACTAAACTGATGGTGTTGTTAAAATTATTTACATTGTACATTGTTTAATATTTGAATTAATTATAAAACCTGCAGTATATTCAAAGCTATGTGACATCAAAGCGTATGACATCCACAAGTTGTTGGAGACAACACTTAAAGGAAAAAAATGGGCCAATAAAATGACCTTGAAATTTGCGAGTGCAATTTGCATGTGCAGCCACTCCTGCAGTTAGAGGTACATTAAGAGCACCTGCGAGATGGCGCATCAGAATTTTCCTTCAGAGCAAACACAACTCTCTGCAAGCTGAGAAGTGTTCCTTGAGAAGTGGAGAGAATTCCCAGTAGTACATGGCTGGTAAACGTGTGTCTTTGTCAAGATGTTGTGCTATCAGTGCTTTCCTTGATGTAGTGGTATCCTGCCTCCTGATGATATGGACCAGCATGAATGAAGAGATTGTGAGTAGTGCATGTCCTCTTTGCAACTTTTTTGTTACTCCCCTGGGAAAAAAAGGTTAATAGTCGGTGAGATTTTAGGATTACAACCAGACACAACCTGCCGGGCTCACTCCCCACTCCTCTCCAGTGTGCTCCTGTTCAAGCTTCAGAAGAGTGTGCTAAGAGTTCAGGGCACTTTCATCTTCTGGGATGGCTGTGCCTGCGAGTCTTGTTTTCATTTCCACTACATTTGAGCTGGAGATCTGTGTGCCTCCCCACCAATGATATGGATCAGAGGGATGTTCTATGTGGGGCAAAAAAGGGAGGCTCCCTCCTTTTGAGGAGTGAGTAGTCTAGTGGATGGAACTTACCGACTATGGCCGAATAACTGCTCCCTGCTGACAGTCCACCTGCGATTGCTACACCTGCTCCACCAATGCAGCCTCAATATTGGCTCACCAGTTGCAAAAAGCTCACTGCAGACAATGCAATTAGACCTGTCTTTCCAGCAAAGATGAAGTGCAGGCTAGTATATTGTTTTCACGGTACCCTTTTAAAGTGGTGGGTCATAACCGTTCCTGATTTTTTAAATTTATTATTATTATTGCTCGCATAGAAGCACATTCTCGAATGTATCCATCTTCAGGATTGAATTAAAGTTTTGACCTTCAACTTCATCCTGACAGGGTCCAGCTGATAAAGATGCATTTTAGAGAAGCATGGGTCAACCTGCATGCTTCTCCCGAATCCACATATTGTTGTTTTATTCCCTGATCAAGGCCCCTTTTGGCATAAATGCATTGACTCACAGCTGGCCCTAAAGCTGCACAATTATGTTTCCCCCAGTAAGTTTTCTCACACAAACCCTCTGCAAGGTCAGGGACCAAGTGGAGCAGATCTTGTTGTTTGCATTACTGGCCAACACAGAGACCTGGGATCCAAAATAAAACATCATCTGATGTTTAACCTGATGCTTTTCCTCTATGAGGAACACATAAGCCCTGAAGTGGAGTATGTCTGTTGGCATTGCAAGAAGATCCTGAACTTTCCTGATCAGTGTTGTATTATCCTTTTTTTAGGATAAGTTGGAGTCTAGGTTGTCTCCATTCACATGGAATGTTTACATTGCTGCCATCTTTGATCACCATTATGCTCAGGAAGCATGTCTTATTCTAGTGCCTCTCTTAGTATGCCCACCAGTACTACAGAGAGATTATTTTCAGCTGCTTGTCTCAGTATCCATAAGATTCTGTCACTTTAGACAGCAATGTTGGTCATGCTTATATCAGTTATGAGAATTCGAGAACCTAGTGGCATCTTTGTTGACAAATAGTGCCTAGAATTGATGCTGGGCAACTCTCACATTCTCCTGAGTCTCAGCTATGAGCCCAAGGCTCCTACCAACCCCTTTAGGCTAGGTTGTGAACCTGCAAGCACTGCTTTTGGAGTAGACAGACCCTTTGTACTGTACCTTATCTATGTAGTGCACATTACTGCATGCAGAACATCATGTTCTGAGCAATTCTTAATTTGCTTTAGAGGGGTAAAGAACTATCCTAGAGGTCGGCTGTAAATCTTCTAAGTTATTCTAAGGCCCACAACACCTGACTCGGCAGAGCAGTTGGATTCTTGGCCAATTATCTGTCACATATACATACTTGTTTAACGCAAATTTTGAAGTTTGGTGCCTGTTTTGAATGGTTCCCTCCTGCCAGTCCCATATACCTCAGTCAGACATGGAGAGTTTCTTTATTAATTTGTAGTATTCATTTGTAATTTGTAGTTTTTTTATTAATTTGTAGTGCACCCCCTTTGTCAGGGCTAGCCTATATACTGTATGTGTATGTCACAAGGTCTCGGATGTGACCCTTGTTTCCTGAAAGATGGAATGGATTATGTAACGTTGCCACAAAAGCTGAATCACCAGCTGCATTTTAAGCAGCACTTGGTTCCACAGCAATAAGCCTGATATATTTTGAAGGTGCACCTTATATACCCCTAATTGCAGGAGTGGCTGCACATGCAGATTGCACTTACCAATCTTGTTGGCCTTATTTTCATACGATTATAGTTAGTTAGTTATTCATTTGTCTTTTTTTTTTTTTTTTGAGGTAGTTCCAAATATTCCTTTATTAGCTAAGATAATTAATATCATCTAGTGTCTGATTTACCTCCCTTTTCATCTTGTACATTCCACAAAATCATCTCTGCCAGGACAAACTGAGAAGCAGATATTATAAAAGCTCTATTGCAAAAGCAGCAAATCATGTGGATAAACAGAGTTGTGGATCTTTCTGGTGATGCCTCTAATAGACTTTATACAGCTGTCTGGGGTTTATCGGCCATGCAAGATGAGATTTGTATGGGCTTTTGTGAACCCAGCCATCTGATATCAGCCTTCTCAATCAACCCATTTTTGAGCATAATTCTGTGAGGTGTTAGCATGAGTCTTTTGTACAGTTCTGATTGTTCCGTTGGATTATTAATGCACATGAGTGATTGCTAGGAATTCATTTCTTTGCCAGCAAAAAAACACGAGGTGGGCATCATGCCACAAGCTAAAAAGGAATGTATGTGATTAGCACGTATGCTGAGATCTCTTCCATACTAAAGGTTATCTTGCTTCATTTTGATTTTCTCATTGCAAATTAGCTTTCGGATGAAACAGATTGCTTGTGCCCATGGCAGTGCTCTGTGAAAATGATCAGTTTTACCCAAGACTAAAACACAACCAGAAATGGGAAGTATAAATACTTTGTTACTGTACTGTAAGTAGATTTTCTTTACTATTTATTTTACTGACAACTTTTTGCTTTTACTACTTACATTTTTACACACAAAAAATGTGTACTTTCTACTCCTTACATTTTTATACCTCATATTAATAATACAAGATACATGATACGCTCCATACATACACACACATGATACACTCCATACATATAAAATCACATGATACACTCATGTCAGGGATAGAACCCGGGTCTCTAGCATGAAAGGTAAGTCACTTCCCATTGAGCTACTGGGAGTTAATGAACACAAACAACAAAAGGACATTATACACTCCATACATATACACACATGGGACACTACATATATATGCACACATGATACACTCCATACATATGCACACATGTTACACTCCATACGTAAACATACATGATACAGTCTATACAATTACACACATGTTAAACTCTATACATATGCACACGTATCCACACGATACACTCATGTCAGGGTCTGGGATAGAACCCTGGTCCATACATATGCACACATGATACACTCCATACATATGCACACGTTACACTCCATACATATACACACACATGATACACTCCATACATATGCTCACATTGTACACTCCATACATATGCACACTGATACACTCTATACATAGGCACAGACAGGTAGCCACTGAGCTAATGGGAGATGATGAACACGAACAACAAAAGGACATGAAACATTTTATATATAAACACACAATACAGTCTATACATAGAGACACATGATACACTTCATACATATGTTTACATGATACACTCCATACATATGCTTAAATTGTACACTCCATACATATCCACACAAATTATACAGTCTATACATAGGCACAGACAGGTAACAACGGAGCTAGTGGGAGATGATGAACACAAACAACATGATACACACATGGTACAATCCTTACATGATACACTCCATACATATACAATCACATGAAACACTCATATCAGGGTCTGGGATAGAACCCAGGTCTCTGGTGTGACAGGTGAGTCACTTAGCCACTGAGCTACTGGGAGTTGCTGTCTTTGCCATTCTAGGTACTACCAGAAGCCCTGGAATTTGATACATTTTGTTAAATGACAGCAATAAAGTGTTTATTTGTAAGTCTTGGTGATTTTCTTATGATTTATCTATCACTACTTGTGTATGTTAATCATATGTGTTAAATGTCCTTTTCTTTTATCTTGTACCAAGGCTGTTTTTAATGTCCACAAAATATGGCCTCCTGAGGAGTCAAAAAAGTTGTTTCAGAGCTTAGATGTGAGTTTCTCAACAGGGTTCCTCTTTTGTACCGTTAGATGGAGAGGACAAACTAAGATCTGAGAATTCCTGACAAGTCTTTTTTCTTGGTTTTTTCTTATTTGTGGGATGTCCTGAGCTTTGGATTGGGACTTAATGTGTTTACTTCGAAACTCTTGTTTGAAGGTCTGTGAGTATGTAAACTACATTGACCACCTTATTTAATGTTTTGTGTGTGCATGCATGTGTATGTGTCTATGTCTGTGTACAGAATTATATGGTTTACAGGGACACATAATTGTATAATGACATAGGTATAACTTAGTTGTGGTATGGTTGTTTACAGTGACACACCTCATGTCTCTGTAATTATAAATGCTTAAAAATCATACTTAATGGGGTCTTAATGCCACGTTCCTATATATATATTGTGTGTGTGTGTGTGTGTGTGTGTGTGTGTGTGTGTGTGTGTGTGTGTGTGTGTCTTGACCACATCAATCTGTATATTGGGTCTGAAACAATAATGTAGTCTGACTGGAAAGGGGGGAAGAAATATTTGACTGTTTACCTCTTGAGAGAGAACGCCTGGAGAGTGAGTGTTTAATTCAGGACACATTTAATCCTCAGCATATTGTTCACAAAAGCATTTATTACAGGATGAGAGCATACTTAAGCTGGAAGGACTGATTTAAATGAATTTACAAACTCCTACAGATTGCATTTGAGGTTACATTCATTTTTGAATGAATGACTCTCCCTCTCTCTCTTCCTCACCACCTTCCTCTGCTTCTCTCTTGAACATGTTGCTGAGATGTTGTTTTTGTTTATACACCATGAATATTCCATATCTCTTTGAAATGCAGTGTTAGTTTACTTATGTGCCGAGCCACTCTGGCAAGAAGCCACCACTGTGTGTAAAACAAACATTTCAACAAGCTGATATTACACATGCAAATGTGACTCAGCCAGTGGGCAGAGGAAATGCTATGCATTTGAGAAACAGTTTTTAACTGTAATATTCATCTCCCAATTGTGGTTTCATAACAAAATTCATATTTGTGCAGTAATTACAGACCTGAGTATGAGAATGGCAGCACATAATTTAATGCTTAAATCACTTGCTCACTTTACTTTGGCATATTTACTTCTTTATCAGGGGTCTCCACAGTGAAATTTATAGATGCAACCACCATCGCTGGAAAACAGCCACACTTAATCACAATGTATTTAATCAAATTAGCCAATGAAAAAGTGTCACTGAGGAAAGATTTAAGATAGGCTCATTCTGACAACGTAGCTCTATATACATTTCTGGAGATCGCGAATTATGTAGCCAGAAGTATGTATGGCTGCATTTCATCTTGACACTGCTCCTTTTCGCACTAGAAGCTGATCGCCTACCTCCATATGGGCACCTTTCCTGATGTTGCCAGTTTGTCCAGTAGCTCGCCATGTACGTTGGTGGACTTGAGACGCAGAGAGGAGTTGACTGTGATGACAGGGTTTGAGTCTGGTTAAAATTGGTTCCAGAAAGTGGGTTATACAAAAACAGAAGCCAAAAAATTAAATAAACACGTAAATAGCAGCGTGAAAAAATGGTAAAATCTGAAAACGTGGTAAAAAATCAGGTGAGGGCTTTTCTTTTTCTGGATTGCTTTTGAAAACTGTCGGTTGGATTTAGGGAAGTGGATGGGCGCTGCTCAGTCAGTGCCTTTGAAAATACTATTGGTTGGGTTTAAGGAAGTAGGAGAGTGGGTCAATCAAATGGTCAGTCAGTCAGTCGACAGCAGCCTCTAGTGCATTTATGCAAGAACAGCAGGTGTGACTAGAACTTGTGAGAGAAACCTGAGATCTCAAAAAGTGTACACAGCAGCCTCTGGTGAATTCACACAAAAAAAAAAAAAAAAAAAAAAAAAAGTATCCTGGGATGTATTTGACGCTCTTCAGAAATGTATATAGTGGTTCTTTTTCAGAATTAGCCTGGGCTGGAATGACTATGATCCTTTGCCTCCAGGGATGGTGATTTTCACATGCATTCTGATTGGGTGCTCATGGAGAAACTGGTAATACTGATATGCTGCATCAATATGTGTCCAGTATAATGTCAATGCACATCTAGCAGACAAAAAGAAAGAAATCATTGATACCAAGCATAGCAAATACATTATTGTCATGTGCATACTATGACTGGAGACATGAGTAGTGCAAAACTAGGTATAGCTGGATAAACAGCACTGAGGGCATGTAGAGTCATTGACTTGGTGCTTATATGAATGTATTTGCATTGGTATCAGAGTCCATGGAAAACAGATCAGGATCAGGAGAGAACAAAATGAGCAAATGAGGAAACCAGCAGATGGTGGTGGAGAGCAGGTAAGTAGCTGGAATTAATCTGGTGAGTTCATAGATGTAAACTATAGAACAGACCAGGGGCCTCATGTACGAAGACTTGCATTAAATTCATACTAAAACATCACGTACGGACAAAGCTGTAAATGTGCGTATGCAGTAAAAAATTCAGATGTATGAAACAGTGCGTACGCTGAATTCCATGCATATTTTCTTTGTACATCCGAATTAACGTGAAACTGAGTGCATGTGCACGAGCGCAAAACCCCTTCCTGCCTCCTCCCCCTAATAAATATGGTAATGACTCTACTTTGGCAAAACCAAATGAAAAAGCAATGGCAAAAGCAAGCAAAAAGAGAAACTTTGAACAGAATGTGAATTGGAGGTGCTCCTTTCGGTGGTAGACCGAATATAAACGGTGTTATTTGCAAGTTTGTCCTCCAGAATTAATAACAAAAGAAAAAAAATAGAGTGGGAGAGTTTAGCTGACGTGGTTAACGCAGTGGGGTCTGAACATCCCACTGTGAGTGAATTAAAAAAGAAATAGTGCGATGTAAAGGTGTAAAATTTTGTAGTGTCCCATTTGATTGACAGAGATAAAATAACTAAAGAGAGAGCATTTCAGCAGCGTGAGTTGTGTAGCACGTAAAGTGCAGGGCAACATGTTTTGACACTATCAATCATGAACATGAACATGAACTAATATAGCGTCTGATGAACTCAATCTTCTTTTCTCCCGATTACATATCAGATTTTGCCTACTCTTCGTCACGAGGAATACAAGTAGGAATCATTAATAAGTGTGCGTATTATGTTAAGCGCATTTGATCATCACATGTTATTTGCACATTTATTGAATGGAAATGTTTCCAATTCACGTATGCAAATTTGTCTTCAGATGACGCCTTTATAGCAATGTGCAATGCAATGATTACACTGGGAAAACCGGAGATCACTGCAAGTTGCGCTTTAATGTTTGGCTGGTCAACTGCATGGTATGGAAACCTTATATACCTGCTAGACATGCGGATGATCCTGTCCCATACAGCTGCCATTGCACGGCTCAAAGATACTTTGTGGTGTGCAATTTAACACAATTGCCTCTAGTAGTCGCCAATAGAAATAAAACAAACACACACAAGAAATGCACATACGCCAGACATGAAGTTTCTCACGTTCATTTCATCATTAGTAAATCTAAACGTGAGCGTGAAATCTGGCGTATGCAAAGTTTTTGTGCGTACGCAGCGTTAATACATAAGGCCCCAGGGGTCAACAATACTGTTCCTGGAGAGCTACTTTGCTGTAGATTTCAGTTGCAACCCTGACCAAACACACTTGTCTGTAAATATCAAGTGTTGCTTCAGGTCCTAATTAATTAGTTCAGCTAGGTTTGATCCAGGTTATAGTTGAATCCTGCATGTAGGTAGCTTTCCTGCAGAGTTGGTGACCCCTGGACCAGACTGATGAGAGAGTGCACATGTGCTGGTGATTAATAATGTGACTGTGCATGGATGAATTGGGATTTAGGTGGGGGATGTGACTGCCTGACAGTGAACCTGATTAACTATAGTAATGTTAAAACATTACGCCTTAAGAACTTTACTTCATAGAAGATTAATACACATGCAGCAGACTATCAATAAAGACTTGATTACACATAGAGAGGGTATACCTTACATGAATCACAACTGTTTATACATAGGGCTCAGTCTTTGGAAGGACTGCAAAAATCTGGGCATACACTGTGCAATTTTGGGTCAGATTTTGAGACAATCAACTCATGATTCCTGTTTGAACTGGGCCAAATTTTAGCTTTGTCATACATCGTTTGTTGTGCAACGTTTGTGGTAGGGGGGTTGGAAAAGATGGAATGGGAAATTCTCCCATTTCGAAGTCGGATTGCCAGACAATTTTCTGACATGTCAGACATGTCCCTTTGTTAGGGAATTTCACAGTTGACTCAGAACTACGAACCAGTTGAGCTTAACTCAGTGTCTATGCCCTCACTGCACCTGCTCAAGTTTTAATAAAACTTGGATGCAAAACTGCATTTGTGCAAGCACATCATTATTTGTGACATGGTGACATTTGTTTTTTTTGTATTTTCAGAGAGAGTGAGAGGTGTCCAAGTGCAGTGTATAATCCGGCCTCAGAATGCACCTTTTTGTCATGAAAGTGCAGAGATGGAATTGTGGAGGGATGCTTAAGACCACTTCATCAGTTCACACTTACAGATGACTGACATACGTTTAGGTGTATGCTGTCTGGGGAAAAGGCTCTGACCTCAGAAGGGCACTCTTATTGGTCTTATTCCCCTTGCCTGGATAGAGAAAGTGAGATGGGCCTTAGCACAGTGTATAGCCTAGCTTCAGAATGCTCCCTCAAAGATGCTATATAGTGCAGGACAGCAGTCAAACAGAAGAACTCCCACAAAAAAGTTGCAATATTTATAATTTGGAGGGGTGTTGTTTTTATGGAGAAAGAGAGGAAATTATATATGAGCTCCAGTTAAGGTCACTGCTGCTGCAGTAGTGCAAGGGAAGGGTAGAGGGTTGGATAGGAGTGAAAGTGGCTCAAGCGAGAGTGGTCACTGCTGCAGTATTGGTGTGTTAAGCTCCGGCATGAGTGGTTGAGAGAGGACAGTTTGTCAGTAGTGGTTTGTAGATTTGGATGTGTACATGTGCTCAGCAAGAGCTGTCACTGCTGTGGCAGTGGTGCAAAGAGCGTAGGGGATGTTTTTGGAGTGAGGCAGGGACTCAAAGCATTTAAACATCTAAGCATCTGTAGAAGGGGTGGATAATGGTGACTGCATGGAATTCAAAGGAGCTGATTTTTGGCAGGGACGGTCTCTGAGTGAATTTTCATTCTTTGGAAATCAGTAGTTCAGTCCCACCCCCTCTCCCTGTCTGACGAGGAGTGTGGGAAATTTTGGATAAAAGCGTCTGCTAAATGACTAAATGTCAAAGGGTGCAAAGGGGATGTGTCTCAGGAGAGAGGTGTCTCTGCTGCGGCAGTAGTGTGAAAGGAGATAATGCCATTGGTGCGATGGAAAGGGGTTTGGATGTGCTAAGAAAAAGTACAAAGATATAAAACTAAGGAAGCAGATAGTAGCTGGCAGAGCCATTACCAGAAGAGTGCTAATGCTTGGGGTGGCTTCAGAGGTGAAAGCTGAAGAATAGGAGAAAGAAAGTGAAGGGATCACCTGCCCTCAGGTCTTGAGTCATCAGCGGAGGCAGCCTCATGCTGCTTTTTAAAACCTGGGGCAGTGTTTTTTTTTTTTGTTTTTTTTTACTTTAGATGAAAGGTTGATGTGACTATTTTCAATTCCATAAAGTTTTGTTTACAGTGTCAATAATGTAATTTAATTAAACAATAGATAAAAATATTGCTAAATAGACATGAGCATTCATTTAGTTGTTCAAGCATAAAACGAGATGGACGGCAGTTTAAATAAGTGCCATCAGGATATGGGAAGGATGTGCACTGGCACTATTAGCCAAGGCAGCCTCACCTTTGGGTTAGTCCCAGGGGCAGGTAAAATAGAGGGAGTTGATGGACTTCAGGGCAGGAGAAAAGGGATGTGAGTCTAGGACAGGTGAGAGGGTTAGGAGTTGGAATATTAAGAATGCTGATGGTGTATATAGACTGGCATATTGTGGGTACAGCAGAAATAACTTTTCTAAGTTCAACAGTTGTGCTGTGCATTACGGAACTGAACGCAGAGAGTTGTGTCTGAAAGCTTTGAAAAAGCCATTTCATTCCATATGAATGCCAAGAAATAATTATCACTATAAAAATAGGCAAGAGGAGGTTTTGACATATGCTTCTGGGTGTTGCTGAATTGGTGAATTACTGAGCTGAAATCACATACTTGTAGGCTATAGTATAGCTTTTTTTCTGTTAACATAAACAAAATGTAATAAAATTCCCCTACTGTGAACCATGTTTATTTATTCATTAATTCTCTTTTCGCCGTAGTCCCTTTATTATTCAGGGGTTTCACCACAGTGGAATGAACCGCCAACTTATACTGCAACCCATCAATGGGGAAACACCCATACACTCTCATTCACACATAAACTATGGACAATTTAGCTTACCCAATTCACCTATAGCCCATGTCTTTGGACTGTGGGGGAAACCGGAACTCGAACCAGCAACCTTCTTGCTGTGAGGCGATTGTGCTACCCACTGCGCCACCATGACGCCATCACGTTTATACCTCTGTTTATTCTTTAATGACTTCTTAGAGTCATTGGGACCAGCATTCGATTACTCTAGCCTTCTTGAAGCGAAGCCCTAAATTTGCTGCACCACAAAGCAGTGGAGTTAAAGCATTGTTGGCAGTGCTGAGTGAGGATTTCATGTGGTAGTGTAAATGTAATGGGGATGGAACTTTGCCACAAGTGGAGACACACTCACTCTGTCATGCCGGCTTGTAGTAGCAAAGATTGGTGCTTCGATGGGTAGTTGATACTTGGTTTAATTGGGTTTTGGTGGCTGCTAATGCCCTGATGGAGGCTTGTACGTGTAGTTTGGAATTAAGAGCACTGGTGGTGCGGGAAGACTAGCGGTACAGTCCAGACTGGCAGTAAAGACCTTGAGGTACAATTGTGGACTCTATTGGTGTGTTCTATGCACTCGAAGTTGGGTTGGAGATGCAGGAGGAGGTGTGTTGTTGAAGGGGTCACCCTAAGGGAGTAATTCTGACTTAGACATAGTTGCAGCTGAAGATCAAAAGATATAATGTCGTAGGGCATACTTGCTTATTTATAGGGATTTGTTCTAGTGCTGATTGAATAATTATAGGATGTTGATGAGGAATTAGCCTTGTCAATGATCTGAATATGCTCCCAATGATCTTAACATGCAATTGGCATTTTTGTGTGGAGTTTGCATGTTCTCCTTGTGTTCGAGTGGGTTTCCTCTGGGTGCTCCGGTTTCCCCCCCCAGTCCAAAGAAATGTGGTACAGGTGAATTGGGTAAGCTAAATTGTCCGTAGTGTATGTGTGTGAATGAATGTGTATGGATGTTTCCCAATGATGGGTTGCAGCTGGAAGGGCATTCGCTGCGTACAGCGTATGCTGGATAAGTTTGCGGTTTATTCCGCTGTGGCGACCCCAGATTAATAAAGGGACTAAGCTGAAAAGAAGAATGAATGAATGAATATGCTCCCAAAATTAGCTGTGACAACTGATAACAGGCTGAAGATCTTTGTCTTTGGGTTTTGTTCTTTGTGATGTTCATTGACAGATCATTGGAATTTCTTGCAGTTAATCGAACAGTGAAGTTATAATCTCACTATGAATAACATACTGTTGTTAAAAAAAAATAGGATAAGAGATTCAAAACAAGGACTTAAGTTCAATTTTCAGAGCACAGAAGCGTCAAGTAATCATATCTGAGCACACATCCTTGCAGGTAAAATTTTGTCTGTGAACGATTTAAAAAAATTACCTTGAAATTTTTTTAGATGAAATATGTGTGCATGCATTAACACTTCTAGTGATTTTAATAAGGTGTTGGAGTCGAACCTCAGAACAACTAACACGAATGTTCCGACTCACACATCACCTCATCAAGTCTCTGCATGATCATAGAGAGTAGTCCAATCTGATTGTCTTAAAGTTATATAGTGACTTTCAGAGAGCAATTCGGCATTTATCCATGTTGATTACAATGCCATCTGTTCCTCCAACCGCACTGCAAAGAAAATAGATTTGACTAAATGTTTGTGGCAGGCATTCTGTACAAAACCAATGGACCAACCACATCTGCTGCTCCAAAAAGCCTTTCTATTATTCCACAGGAAAGCATTGGGGAAAATCTCCTAATGCGGTTTTGGCATTGGTCGAGGCCTTTCTTCTGGAACAGCCCAGGTACTAATTAAACTCTTTAGGAGATTTTATTTTTCAGCTTGGCCAGAATGGTTCATCCTAATCTACATCCTTTTAGGTTAATTAAATATGATGAAAAACTTGATGACACTAGATAGTAACTTGATGGTAATTCTGTGTATTTATTTTGGCTGAATTTTGCTTTGATTTTTCATTATCATGGCAAATTTAACGATCCAATGTCAATAAATGAGCTTTGAAAGTGAGGGTTAGAAATTTAGGCTTCTATTTAAATCTTTTAATTGAATCTCCTATACAGAAGCTCCAATGAGGGATTACTTTTTATTATGAATTCTTTGATTTATTCATTCACTCGGCTTAGTGCCTTTATTTATTAGGGGTTGCCTAGAACTCAAACCAGCTACCCTCTTGCTGCGAGGCAACAGTGCCAACCACTAAGCCACCGTGCCGTCATTACTTTGATTTATATTAAATGTAAGTTTTCAGCAACTCCAACAATGTCAAAGTTTCCACAAAAAGCTCTTAGGTAATGTTTTGTGGAACCTGTAGTCATATTTATATTTACTGAAGTAGTTTTCACTTGTGTTTTCGGTCGTTTTTTTATGTTTAGTTTTTTACTTGGTTTCTCCCTCTTCCACTAAGTCATTGGACAGTTGTTATTTTATAATATTTTTAATCTAACATGTTTTGACTTAAAACTCCTTAAAGGTCCTGTGAAAGCGCTTTGAAATGTGCAATTTTCATTCAGTGTTTGACAATCTCAACCGAAACATAAAGACAGGCCAGGACATAGAGTAGCCCCTCTCCTTTAAAAAAAAAAACAGCCAATAGTGTTTGTTTTTATCACAGCTTCGCCAGTGAGAGTGGTGCATATCAAGCAATTGATACTAGAGAGCATTTGATTCTTCAGAGGATTTGATCAGAAACTGAAATATGAGGTGATGTGAAGTCAAAAAACATTAAACCATTTAGGTCGAAGGTACAAACTGCAATATATATATATTCTACCTGAGAATTGTATTACTGTTTTGGAGCATACTAGCTTATAGATTTCTAACATATTGATACTAACATCTAAAAAAGAATAATTTCATGGGAAGGTGACGCAATGGCACAGTGGGTAGCACGATCGCCTCACAGCAAGTAGGTTGCTGGTTTGAGCCTCGACTGGGTCGGTTGTCATTTCTGTGTGGAGTTTGCATGTTCTCCCCGTGTTTGCGTGGGTCTCCTCCGGGTGCTCCAGTTTCCCCCACAAGTCCAAAGACACATGATATACAGTAGCCGAATTGGGTAAACTAAATTGTCCGTAGTGTATGTGTGTGATTGAGTGTGTGTGGATGTTTTCCAGTGGTGGGTTGCAGCTGGAAGGGCATCCGCTGCGTAACAAAAATGTGCTAGATAAGTTGGATGTTCATTCCGAAAATGAATGAATGAATGAATTTCATGGGACCTTTGATGCATAATGGACAGACTAGGATGTCCTTTTTGGCATTCAGACAAGTTTTGTTCTTCTGCTGCTTCTTCTTATCATCATAATCATCAAAAAAAAAAAAAAAAAAAAAAAAAAAACAAGAAAGAAAACTGATTCATTAAATTACCAATCAGACAGCAAGACAGTAGAAACAGAGAGTGACCAAACAAATAATTTCAACGTTTGCTGTCATATAAAGTGCATTTAGATCAAGGATCGCCATTCATTGTAGAAACATATTCTTCCCATATTCTGTGAATTTCTTCGAAACACTTCATCACAAAACAAACTGGAGTGATAAATCTATGACACAATGGCCACACACTGATCCTGTGCGTTTTGACTTATATGGGACATCTGAAAAGACTGTAAAGTAGCAGAACAAACAAAATGATAAACAGAAAACAGCTTTGTTGACTCATAAATGCAACCCTGACCCTGTAAAATTGTCTCTGGAGCAGTTTATTATTGAAGCTTCAAGGAGAGTTCCTGAGAATGTCAACAGTATCAATATGGCAAATTCAGTAATTGACCCCACTGTCTCGGGTCGGGAGAAGAATGCCATTTATCAACATGATGACATTTGCAAAGAATCTCTCTCAGTCTCTCTCTTCGTATCTCTCCCACCACTGTGTACGGCTAGCATTCTAATGCTCTTTTAAAGTTGACATGATGATTTTACAAAGATTTTTTTTTTTCTTAAATGACTTTTTTAAATCTGTGTATAAATGTTTGTCCCCATTGAGATGGCTGAACAGAGATATTTAAAACATATATGTTTAGGAGCCCTTAGTATGCATTAAAAAAGGTAATATTTTGGTTTACCAACAACAGGCTGATAAGCATGCAAGGTAAAAAAAAACCTTTCATTGTCTTTATAATATGCATTTATTTTTACCTAATTATCCCAATGACTCCCATGATTTGTTCAGCAATTCATTTGTTCCTAAACCCCTCCTTAGCGCGATGCTAATCTGCACTGATTGTTCTGATGACCCAGACTATTGTGATTGGTCGACTGTGTTCAGCGGGAGACAGAGAGCAATGCCCACCATGGCTTATCTTGAAGTAGTCAGTGTGCAAAGTTTATGTGTGAGCCCAATGCAGGAGTGCATTAAAGCAATGCAGTTAAACACCAGCAAATTGCACTATTCTTAACCATGACACACATTGAGTATTAATTTCAACGTGGTTTTAGATGCGATATGAGAATATAAAGAGTTAACCAGATACTGTACAAGCTGCATGGAGCAGTAACAAGTAACAAAACACAATTAAAGCCATAATTTGCAAGCTAGAGAAAACAAGGAGGCAACCATTTTAATCGCACTTAAGTTACTTACACTTGTGAAATGGAGGAAGAAACTGATCCATGAACTGTATTCCTTAAAGTTCCTGTCAAGCTCTGACAAAGTCCCATACATCAATAGTCTTTTCTGATCCTTCCTTTAACAAACAGCCAACGAATGCCCCATTGTAACCATGTACATTGCTTACACACTCGTCAGAAAATTGACAGGAACACAGCACAAGGCTGGAGCTATAATGCTGAGGTATTTTTGCAAAAATCATCTTCAACCACTGACTCTTCAATGCCTCATCTTTGGGTAGGGAAAATAACACTCTCCCTCACACTTCAGAGCACAGTGTCTTCACAACATGATTTAACCAGGATCTGCTACAGTGTTTGTCTTCTTCCTCTTTCTTCCTACAGTGTTTGTGGGCGAGGCTGGGCTTTCACTTTTCCCGGGTCTGCACGCACATCAAATGGGCGACAACATGGCTAAAGATTCGTTACCTCGACGATTCATTTGAACCACTCTGAGTCGACTCTTTTATAGATGAATCAATAGTTTTAAACACAGTGCACTTTCAGATTTAAGCTTTAGCTGGATATTTCACTTCACTTAGAGCTGTGAAACACACTCCATGGAAGGTCATTTTCAAAAACCCACAATAGGGCCTCTTTAAATATCTCACAAATTAGTTGGCGAATTAAACATGCTTTGATTCTTGCAAAGCATCAGATATATAGCATGCCACCACTGAACTCTAGAGCAGTCCAGTTAATGCTGAACATTTTTTTTTTATATGATTACAATCGTCAGAACCATTCTTTGTTTCTAAAACTTGCAGTATACGCTAAAACAATATAGGCCAACTCTATAAATACAAGACAAATGTTATCTGTGAGAACTGCAGACAGATCTCTGTGCATATGCAAAAGAACCCCTGGAGGTTTCTTATTCACATATACAGCACTATCACCGAGATGGGATATATCATTTTGAGTGATGTGCTTGTACATCGCGTGTTGCACACTAAGATATCTCTGGACCTCACCGATAATTCCCTCCACATCCATCTCCACTGACAGCTTACGTGATGTTTACCGATGAGTTCATCTTGAGGTAGTTCTACAGTTTTTTCTTTCTTTTTTAAAACTTGGAATCACAAGATGATATAATCTTACACCTTAAAGATTGGTGTTCTTAGTACACGGTGTACTGCTTTTCATATAGCTTCGTATTTTCATATTACCGTTAGAGCGAAAGCACAGAAAAGGAAGATGCACAAATAGCAAGACAATTATATTATATAATTACCTTGTCTTCTGGGAGTCACTGGCAGATTCAGGCCAGCTTCATACAAAGAATGCGGCTCTTAATGACACTTCACAGCACCTTTACACACTGAAAGTGGGTCTAAAGTGAAAGCAATATTAATTATTCTTGCAGACTGAATGAGAAACCCTTGACCAATATCAATCACTTGACGGTTTCAAGATTAGTGTGCCACAAAGGATGCGATGGATGCACTTATCAAGTAATGAGAAGAGTAGACCTATTTCCAGTAAGAAATGAAAGCATAATAGCAAAGGATGGTGATGTTTTTCAAAGAACATGTACAGCCATTTCAATTATTTCAAAGAAGCAATTTGAAATGGAGATCACCTCGATGATCTGTATTATCCAAACTTCAATCAATGAGCATTGTATGTTTTCTGACATTTAGTGGGTGCTTTTTATTCAAAGCAAGTTAAAATAAATTGCAGAGACAACCCTACTATGGAGTAAACTGAAGTTAAGCACTTTTCTAAAAAACAAAATGAGATGTAAAGCAGCTAACATCATGTTACATCATGTGACAGAACTGGCTCTAAAAGAGCAGCTCTAAAAATGTAAGGATATCAAACTAATGATCAAAGACCACAAAACTTTAGCCTAGTATTATAAAAAAATGTTAGGATTTCCCAACTTTGTTTCAGACAACCACATTGTGGCTGAAAGGCTTAAAGCCATAACTCAAGTCAATATTAGTTTTGTGTTTTGTTTTGTTTTTTAAATCTGCTTGTTAACAGTAGGAGTTTATCATTAATGCTCAATCAAAACTTAATTATTCACTTAATTATCTCATTAACTTTTAACTCTGTTTCTATATCTCTTTGTAGGAGTGAAACCAAGAACTCTGTGCTTACTGTAGGTAGGATATTATAATTACCCATGATTATGTACTTACAAGACATTTACCCACCGGCAACTATAGTTGCTGCTTGGACTTGGCAAAAAAAAGATAGATCTCTCGTAAAATTTATTTTCTTTGGAGGATTCTAGAGACTTTCATTAGTAATTCATAGTAATATGAAAATTGCTTTCTTTTGGAGGGTCGCCTTCATAATGCATCATAGAATTAAAGGAAGTCCATTCCTCTAAATAATAGAGGAATAATGAAGTCAAAATAATATATATTTATATATATTTTCTGGGATGTGTTTGAGGAATAAAACATAAATACCAATTTGAGAGTTGCTTACAGTTGTAGGTGTGGTTGGTACTAGGGCTTAGTGGTCGTCTCACATCAAGAAGTTTGCTGGTTGGAGTCCTGACTGGTCCAGTTGATATTTCTGAGTTGTTCTCCCTATGTTGGTGTGGGTTTCCTCCAGGTGATCTGGTTTCCCCCACAATATGGATGTTTCCCAGTACTGGATTGCGGTTGGAAGGACATCCGCTGCATAAAACATATGACCGAACTGTTGGTGGCTCATTCCGCTGTGGTGACCCCTGATAAATAAGGGACTAAGCCGAAGGAAAATGAAAGAATGAATGTATGTGTTGCATGTAGGCTAATTTGTGTCAGAAAGTAAGCAAAAGACTTGTGGGCTGGGAAGAACGTGATGGAATAAAAATGGTTACAGAATTTACAACAGATAGAATCATTGGTAACAAACCAAGTCCTACAAGTTCAAAGACCTGGACAATCCCAAAAAATACTCAGATGACAAATTACAATGGACAGACTGAAAAGATAAAACAATAAAATGGGCTCCAGCAAAGATCAAGAACTGCCTCACAATGACGTTTTATATAAGAGGTGATGAATGCCTTTTGCCTTCCAGTTGTCCTGTAGGCGTGTAATGCTACACAAACAATCCCTTTCTCTGTCCCTCTCTCTCTCTCTCATTGTCAACGACATGCATGCTGCTCTGTGCTCTCTTTGGAACCAATTAAAAACACATAATATGAAAAAAAAATACTGAATGTGGCATCTGTGAGTGCATCACATTGTAAAATGAAGGATGAGCTTTTGTATTTACATACTGTGAACCAATGGCATCATGAAAGAACTGCATCTGTCAGCCTGCCCAAGGACATCCAAATGATTTTAATGATACTCAAAATATATAATAATAATTAATGAGGCATGAAATGTAAAGTCAAAAAGACATCACCATTATGATAATATAACTCAGCAAGCAAAGATTCGCTGAATGTCCAGAATTCATATCACATATCTTTTGTGCAAATATAAATGCAAATTTTATATTTCAGATTATAAACTATTTCACATTATCAACTATATGAAAGAAAAAAAAATCTAGTATCTAAAACGGATTTAAACAGTCAGCGCATTAGTAATTAAACAGGCAGTCATCAGGTTTTTGGTAATGATACAGATTTTTTTTTTTTTTTTTTGTGCTATTGATATATTTAAAAAGCACAAGTTAAAATAAAGAGAAATGCATTATGTTTATATAGCCCAGTGATTTTAATGGTGGCTCAAAGGGTAGGACTGTCACTTCATAGCAAACAAAGTATCAGTTCAAGTCTTGGCTGAGCCAGCTTCAGGTGACAGACTGGCCATGCATTCAGAACATTCCCCTGCCTACAGTATGGTTTTAGCATGTATGCAAATCTTCATGATGGTTTTGTTCTGCTTTTTCAGCCTAATGATGGTTTGCTTGACTGATAATAGCTGTGGTTTCATCCAAAAATGTGAAATAACTTAAAACTGGATTATCGCATAAAAGACATGCGAATGAAGCAGCATTTCCATCCAACGAGTCAAAGCAACAAAACTGTCACTTCCTGATTAACTGGCACCAAATATCAACAATAAAAATGGAACTTGCTGTGGAAAAAGAAGCTGCGTGAATCTTTTCTTCATTTAATAAATGACTTGCGCCTCAGAAGGCAATCCTGACATGCAGTGGATGCGCAGTGGCCGTGAGACGTAGAGCACAGACACTCTTGATTCTGGAGGTCATTAAAAATATAATAACACTAATACTGAAATGGTAAGGGCAATTTAGAATGACCAAAACAACATTTCAGATGTTTTACAATGTGCTCAGCCAGCTGGTTTGTCCATTCGCACACATTAATCATCACATGGTCTCTTATAACAAAATCACATGACCTTTTTTAATGAGCATACTGGAATTTATTCGGTAAAAGTGTTTCTATCGCAGTTTTAAGCATCTTTTCTTATCGAATAAAAAGTTTATCCTACTCAGTTATACACATAAGTTTTTATGCGCATTTTAAAAATGTATGTGCATCTTGGCATTTCCATCAACCTTTTTTTATGCATATGCATCTTGAGAGTTGACAGCAACAGATTCCAAATGCAAATAGCACACTTGAAATCTGCACCTTTTATCTCCTCATTGTAATTGGGATAATAAGGCAATAACACACGCCTGGCCATGGAACAGCTGAGAAGCCAATTGCCCCATTACTTTTGGTCCTTTAACAAGTGGGAGGCACATATGCAAACTGTTGTAATTCCTACAGCGTTCACCTGATTTGGATGTAAATACCCTCAAATTAAAGCTGACAATATGCAGATAAAGCACATCTTGTTCGTCTCATTACAAATTCATTGTGTTGGTGTATAGAGCCAAAAATGTTAGAATTATGAAGAATACATATTGAAAGTGTTTAACTTTTTCATCATACATTTTGAGTCACATTATTATTATTATTATTATTATTATTATTGTTATTATTATTACTATTATTATTATTATTATTATTATTATTATTATTATTATTATTATTATTATTATTATTATTATTTGAAGTGGCTCAGGTGCTACTTTATTTTATTATAAAGTATTTAATTAAACTGTATTCCTTTATAAGGTCATCTTAAGCAAAATCTGATTCTCACTTTCTGTCAGTTTACTGAAGCGTGCATATGTTATATTTTCATATGTAACAAGAACACATTTTGCAAATTTAGGCACTTTTAGACAGAACAAAAAATTGCAGTTAGGAAAAAGGAAATATTATGAATTGTACAGTATAAATATACTGAAGTGCTACAGTCAAAATGTTGCAACTTAAGAGGATAATATAGAGATGTTCAACCCATTCTGAAAACATACCACTATGTACATTTCTGGAGAGCACCAAATACGTCCCAGGAGGTACGTTTTTTGCCGTTTTTGTTTTCGCAAATCCACCAGAGGCCGCTGCGTACACTTTTTTAGATCTCAAATTTCTCTCACGAGTGCCATTCGTGCCTGCTAATCTCGCGTAAATCCACCAGAGGCCACTGTCGACTGACTGACTAACTGATTGACTGACCCACCCTCCTCCTTCCCTAAACCCAAGCGATAGTGTTTTCAAAAGCACAGATTGACCCGCCCCCACCCATTTCCCTAAACCCAGCTGACAGTTTTAAAAAGCAATCCAGAAAAAGAAATGCCTCACCTAATTTGTACTATGTTTTCAGATTTTACCACTTTCTCAACCTGTTATTTACTTATTTTTTTAGCTTTTGTTTTTGTCTTACCTGCTTTCTGGAACCGTTCTTTGCCGGACTTGAACCCCGTCATCCTGGTCAACTCCACTCTGCATCTCAAGTCCACCAATGTACATGACAGGCCACTGGACAAACTGGTAACAGCGGAAATGCCGTTCACTCAGAGGTAAGCAGTCATCTGGTAAGCGCGAAAAAGAACAGCGTCATATCACCCTGTAGCATTCATTTTAAAGACTAAATGCAGCCATATGTACTTCTGGCTACATAATTTGTGATCTCCTGAAATATATATAGGGCTACGTCTCTTTAGAATGAGCCTATGTTGGAGATGTTATTTTTCTACAGTTTTTACTACTATATTTTTTCAAAGCTGTCATAATTCCACTATTCACTCCCCTTTATGTATATAAGGTAGAAGTATAACTATTAATAAAACATTAACTATTACTTTTCCATGAACATACTCCTAATTTGAGAGGGGTCTGGATGCAGACCTGGTGCAGTGCAATCTAAACTGTATCCAATGATTTTTTATGTATTCACCTTACCCCAACCATAACCCCACCCCTCACAGTGATGTCACTAGCTCCATTGAGTGCACTGTTACTGACATTGCATCACTGAGATGTGCAGTCTCAGCTTGCATCATCAAGGCTGCATCCAGATACTATTGGCTAATTTGCTGCTGAGTAATAATTAGGTTGTTGTTACATTTACTGTAGGTATTAGGCAAAATTAGGGATGCAGAATAAGATCATTTAGAAAATGTGCTTTATAACTAATAAACAACCAATATCGGAATAATATGCGGGTAATAACTACAGAAGATTTAGCTCATTCAATTTACCTATAGCTCATGTCTTTGGGCTTGTGGGGGAAATTGGAGCACCCGAAGAAAACCCACACCCACACAGAAATGCGAACTGACTCAGCCGAGACTCGAACCAGTGACTTTCTTGCTGTGAGGCGACAGCGCTACCCACTGCACCACTGTGCAGCGTAAAATTGTTACATAAACTACAATTTTATCCTTCTTTCTTTTTTTTATGAGGCATAATTTCTTGTGCACGTTCATCTTTGAACAATTTTATGTTCACAAACAAATATATTACACGCATGTATCAGCTGATGAAAGCATGTGGGCACTTATAAAAAAAAGTGGATCGTACAACTATAATCTCCTGGTGGAAAAGACCACAAAACATGTTGATGCATCTGTTGCATTTTCCAACCTTCTGGATGTGAAATCAAAATCACTGAGCTAAAAGCTTGTACGATATATTGATATCCCTCTAAATCTGCGCAACATCGCCCTAGGCCATGCAGCAGAGGGGGTCCTGCTGTGACAGACAGAAAAAAAAGAAGCCTAAACGCAGAGATTTGTCCCGGTCCCTGGGATTCCTCTCTGATTCCTGCTCTGCATTCAGCATGCTCTCATGCCCTCATTTTCTATATCACAGCCAATCCATTTTCAATGCCCACTCTTTCATTCCACCCGTACTGCTCGTAAAGGGAATTCTCTACTCTAAACCTCATTCTGAGTAGGTGTAATTAAAAGGCTTTCATGGTAATATTCCCAGCTTAGGACCCTGTTTGGTTTGTCCCTCCAGCTGCAGGGAAGTCCAGCCTGCTCTTTTCAGCCAGAAACCAGTATAAAGCCCAATTTTCAGCAGCCTGGAAGGATGGCTTACTGGAAGTATGTTGCAGTGGATGAATTGAAGGCTAATTTTACACAAGTGGAGCTTGAAAACCTAAATTTGTAATATTCAAAAGAACCAGGTGGCAGCAGGCAGACTGCAAAATGAAGACTATGACATGATTTTTTTTAAGGATGATGGGTCACATTTTACACTAAGGTTTCATTAGTTAATGTATTTGCTAATATGGATTAATAATGAACAGTACTTGTACAGCATGTGTTAACCCTTGTGTACTCTTTAAATTTACTACCCTCAATTTTTTGCTTGAATCTACCTCAGTCCTGATCAAAAGTACTAAATGTTTTTAAAAATCACAGGATTTTTACTCTTTAATTTATGAATTTATAAATTATGTCACTGATTTGCTGAAAAAAATACACAAAAATGTGTATTTTCTATATAAAAAGTAGCTGTGGACTGGATTTTTTTACCTTTTATTACAGTCTTGAACATGTGAATGATTAGTAACAACGTTGGCTTTGATGCATTGTTAGATTTTCATTTTTTTTCTCCTTAATTTACTGTTGGTGGCTGTTTTTGCTCCACTGACTTTCATTATAAGTTATAACCACATTTGATGGTGCATAAATACACAGACTTTGTTTTTAATTTAGTTCTGAGAGCTGAGATGCATATTTAGATTTTCTCAGACTCATCAAGGTAAGTGCACAAAGGTCACTCTCACACTTTCACACATAAACACACTTTAATTTGCTGTTATACTCCATATGAAATTCAGAAACTAAGCTTATTTTTGCATATGTCTATCTAATGGGTTGATGGTGCCAACTGATGATCAACAGTAAAAATGCATGACTATATGGTGTCATGGTTTTGCAATCAAAAAATGTGGTTATAATGGAAGTCAATGGGGCAAAAACAGCCATCAACAGTAAATTAGGGAGAAAAAATTTAAATCAATCAATGTGTATCAATCAGTATATGAAAGGCAATGTTGTTTCACATATCCAAGACTTTGATAAAAGGTAAAAAAAGTCCAGTCCACAATTACTTTTTAAATTAAAATTCATTTTGTGTGTTTTCTTTACCAAATCAGTGAAATCATTTATGAATGTCAATTAAAATACTGTAATTTTCTAAACATTGCATAGTTTTGATCAGAACTGAGGTTGATTAACAGATTTATGTTAAAAAAAAGGGTGTCAAAATAAGATTTGTGACCAAAAATCATTCCGCTAGCTGAAAGTTGTGGCCAAAGTAAGACTCAGAATCACTCCAGAGTGGATGAAAACATCTCCAACAGTACATGAGGGTTAATCTTAGTTCAACACAGCCACAGTCATATCACCCAGCAGCTCAAGACTGGTTACTCACTGAAGCTAAGCAGGGCAGAACCTGGTCAGTACCTTGATGGGAGACTACTTAGAAAAACTAGATTGCTGTTGGGAGTGGTGTTACTGAGGCCAGCAGCGGGCCCTCAACTGGTGGTCTGTGTGAGTCCTAACGCCCCGGTAAAGTGAAAAAGTGAGTGCACTGGCGCCGTTGTCCTGTGACTGCCATCGTATCATCCAAGTGGATGCTGCACACTGGTGGTGGTGTGGAGAGACACCCTCATGACTGTTAAGTGCTTTGGGTGTATAGCCATACACAATAAATGCACTATTTAAATACACATTACATTACAACATTTACTAATGCATTATTAAAATCCAAATCGGCTTTTTTTTTAACATTAGTTAACTGTGAGTTAACATGAACTAACAATGGACAAACTTTATTTCCATTAATTAACGATAAAAGACGAATAAATACTGTATGTGTTGTTCATTGCTTGTTCATGTTACTTAAATACATTAACTAACATGAACTAATACAACCTTATTGTAAAGTGTTATTATGATTATGAAAATATAGCAGGCAGCATGATGGCGCAGTGGGTAGCACAATCGCCTCACAGCAAGAAGGTCCCTGGTTTGAGCCCCAGCTGTATCAGTTGGCATTTCTGTGTGAAGTTTGCATGTTCTCCCCGTGTTCACGTGGATTTCCTCTGGGTGCTCTGGTTTCTCCCACAGTCGAAAGACATGAGGTACAGGTGAATTGAATAAGCTAAAATGGCCGTAGTGTATGTGAGTGTGGATAACTGTGCTGGATAAGTTGGTGGTTCATTCCGCTGTGGCGACCCCTGACTAATAAAAAGGACTAAGTCGAAAAGAAAATGAATGAATGAATGAAAATATAGCACTTTACCCTTGCTTTAAAAAAAACATTTAGAAGAATGACAATTTAGTATTAAAAAAGCCCCTTTGGATTGAACAGTGTGATATACGGCGTGGGACCAGACAAGCACTTCCTAGTTATTCAAAACAATTTAAACACAAGCTTAAAACTACTCTAAACTGTTACCTTGTCTCTAAAGAAGAACTATATCTGGCATTTTATTTGACAGAGATCACAACAAAGGAATATAAATGCGCAATGAGCCTGCATCTCACATCAGAGACCATTCAGCCTTCCTCCCACTTCCCATTCGCCTTCCTCTAATCTCTCACATCAAAGTTTAATGCCTAATATTTCCAGAGCCTCTGAAGTTTTAGAAAACAGCTCCTGTGATTCAAATACTCTAATCTGGAAAGAGAAAAAAAAACCTATTAATAAAGTGATTCATTTGAGCACATTTTAATTTGCAACAGCTAATGAAATATTTGTAGAAATGAAGTGTAAAGAGTCACTTTTAAATATTCTCAGTAAAGCAATTATTTATTTATTAAGTGATTTTTGTCTTTGAGAGGCAAAAAAAATTATAGTCATTTTGTTGTTGTTTACTAATGTTGTTTATGGAGTCCCAAAAAATAATAATGAAAAATCAGGCAGTCAGTCAAAAAATAACTTTTGCATCTGCAAAAATGAAATGAAAATGCACTCATCGTGACTTCAAGAGAGTTTAGTATTTGAAAGTGGTTTTGCATGATTGATAAAGTGTGTGATTCATATAGAAAATAAAAGAGAGTTAGACTTTCAGAGATAAACTGTTTGTTTTGTGTGTGTATGTGTGTCCTCATCAAGCTCTTTTCAACTCTTTTAGTGCTTTTGTAACATCTGTTTCTGCCTTTGAATCGTGAAGCAAACTTTTCTGATTAGCTCCATCTCCAACCAATTCGCCACGATGCCAGGATTCATTCATCTGTCATTTGTGCCATAAAGAAAAGCATCTACGCGCAAATCCCTTTCTGAATGGAAACCATTGAAATCAGCCGAGTTGAGCCTCTCTCAATGAGCAATCAACGCAATGTGAGCTCCCACTGAGAACCCTAATTAGGATCTATCATAATTTAAATGATTTAGAACTCTGCCATGTGCACTTCAATCTACAACAGAGACAGCGCAGCATCATGGTGATTAAGGGCACGTGCTGACGTTTGATTGTGCACAGCTCTGTTTAAGCTCATACCAAAACGCATAGTATATATTCAAACCAGGCTTATTCTGATTACGTACCCCTATATACATCTGAAGAGCACCAAATACATCCCAGCAGGTACGGTTTTGGCAGTTTTTGTTTTTGAAAATCCACCAGCAGTGTTAATTACATTGATGAAAAAATTTCGGCATCATTTTTGTGACGAACAAATTTTTACTGACAAAAGCTAGACGAAAACTCAATAAAAATGAAGTGATGATGACAACTTAAAAATATATACTGTCATTTTCGTTGAGTAATCAAAACGAGCTGAGAATCTGATTGAGGGACTTATTTTGGTAAATATCCAATCAAAATTTATCTTGATGCATGACGTAAACACACACACACACATTTGAAAGAGTAACTGATCCACCAGTAGACACGGGATGCGATTACAGTACATAATCATCCATAGGGACGTCTGTCTGATTAAACTATGTATAATGAAATGACAACAGCTAGGAGAAAAAGAAAATTCACGTTTGATGTCAAGACAAAAAGACTGTAAACAATATGGGGAGGAAAAGGCAAATAAAAACAACAAATCTAAAGCGACATCAGTATGCCATGGAATCATATGGAAATTCACGGTAAACCCGATCTTTTTTATTTACCAGAGTGTGTGCTTTTGCCTAACTGAAACAGTATAGCCTTTCGCTGACCTTTAGAGAATTGACTCCGTTAGATTGTACATTAAACATTATTACATTGGTAACATTATCTTGGCATTTATTTTCGTGAGAAATTGTTCCCTCGTGCATTTCATTTGAGCTGCGACTACAGTTTAGCTGGCCTAATCTAACTCACGCTAGATTCACGTGCACTGTCTGCATCTGCCATGATCGTCATGACAACAGCTATACCTCTACCACAAACTGCTTCATTCAGGACGTCATTCTACAATGTGATTATTCCTTACTGTAAGGATGTAATGATACTGTAATGCTATAATCTCGCTATAAAGTCGCATTCTAACAAAACTGACTTGAAGTGAAGCGCAATTTTATTTTATACATACATTTTCACTTTATAATACCTCTATGTGAGTTAACAGAGCCATGGGACTGAGTGCACATTTCACAAGATAACACATTATCATTTGCGATGTCATTACTCTACTTATTTACTCAGTGCTATACAACTGAGCACCATGCACTGTAACAGCAACTACAACAGTAAAGCTTGCTATAGACTGACATTGCAAAGTGAACGTAAGCTATTTTAAACTCTTCAAAGATTCAATTGCATGAAACAGTTCAACAGACTGGTTAAAAGTAGTTTACCCCTTTAAAAGGGTTTGCTAAATAATTAAAAAATCCTACATTTTCAGTAACCTGCTGTTCTTGCCGACGCATAATTTGACATATTACTTGTGATATAAATAAACAATGCATATCTAATTTTAGGTCTTCAATGCAAAAGCTATATTCCATAGTTTAATGAGTTTTATTTAGCTTTAAGTTAGAATATTTTGTATAAATAAAGGTATACAATATTTTAAACTACACTTAAATTAAGCCAAATATATTTTAGTCAACTAAATCTAGATTAGATTTAGTCAATTAAAATCTTATGAAATTTAGTCGACTAAAACTAGACAAAAACTAAAATGATTCAGAAGACTGAAATATGACTAAAACTAAAATGGAATTTTAGTCAAAAGACTAAGACTAAAACTAAATCAAAATTGGCTGTCAAAGTTAACACTGTCCGCCAGAGGCTGCTGTATGCTTTTTCAGATTTCAATTTTCTCTAGCGAGTGCCATTCGTGTCTGCTGTAAATCCACCAGAGGCCGCTGTCGACTGACTGACTTACTGACTGACCAACCAACCGATCTTAACACCCTCCCCCTTCCCTAAACCAACCAATAGTGTTTTAAAAAGCACAGATTGACCCCCCCATCCACTTCCCTAAACCCAACCGACAAATTTAAAAAGCAATGCAGAAAAAGAAAAGCCCTTGTCAGATTTTTTTTATCACGTTTTCAGATTTTACCACAACTGCGCTCTGCATTTCAAGTCTGCAGACGTACATGTCAAGTTACTGGACATAATGGTCAGAGCAGAAAAGCCTTCCATACAGAGGTAAGCAGTCAGCTGGTAAGCAAGAAAATAATCATGCCCCATAGCATTCATTTTAAAGATGAAATGCATCCATACATAGCTCTGGCTACATAACTCGCGATCTGCAGAAATGTATATAGGGCTACGTTTTCAGAATGGGCCTATGTTGCAAATATCTCTTTTCCTTCTGTATGTAAGCGTGACATCAGCTGTGCAATAGAGAATTATTCATTACCTTCAACTCTGCTGCACAGCATGCTAATGTTACAAGATGGTGCTATCATTATTTATTGATTTTCCAACAGTTCTGTGGCTTGTAGGTCAGGGGGGCTGGGAATACCTTTATATCTAACCTGAGTTGTCTGAGCTGTGATTACAGCTTGGTTGTTTGATGTGCTAAAAAGAGCAACATGATTGAAGAGCCAGAAAATAATGAGAGCAAGAAATGAGAAATGTTTCGCTCCAAAAATCATGTATTTTGATGAATGTAAAAAATTCTAATAATATGACAACCCAGGCTCATTCTGAAAACATACTGAGAGCACCAAATACGTCCCAGGAGGCACGTTTTTTTGCACTTTTTGTTTTCGTGAATCCACCAGAGGCCGCTGTATGCGCTTTTTCAGATATCCAATTTCTCTCACGAGTGCCGCCTGCTGTTCTCACAAAAATCCACCAGAGGCCGCTGTTGACTGACTGACTGACCGATTGACTGACCCACTCTCCTCTTTTCCTAAACTTAACCAATAGTAAAAAAGTAAAGCCCTCACCTGATTTTTACCATGTTTTCAGATTTTCCCACATTCTAACCCTGTTATTTACTTGTTTATATTATTTTTTGGCTTCAGTTTTTGTCCTACCCGCTTTCTGGAACTGTTCTTTGCCGGACTCAATCCTCGTTATTGTGGTCAACTACTCTCTTTGTCTTAGGTCTGCCGATGTACATGTCGAGCTGCTGGACAAACTGGTAACAGCAGGAAAGCCGTCCATACGGAGCAGTCAGCTGGTAAGCGAGAAAAGGAATGGCATCATACCGCCCTGTAGCATTTGTTTTAAAGATGAAATGTAGCCATACGTACTTCTGGCTACATAATTCGTGATCTCCAGAAATGTATTTAGGGCTATGTTTTCACAATGAGCCTATGTTGCAACATATACCATATACCAATAAATACCACAATACTCCCTCCCTCTCGAAATGACTGTCTTCACTTCCTGGTCACTTGAAATTTATTTCGGGGCGGGCATATCAGTAGGTGTCTCCTTTCTGCTCAGAACTCATCCATTTGTCAATCTTTGTTCATTTCGTTAGCATCTTTCAAAAATCCAATCATTTCCCAAAGAACAAAATTTACATTTTTTTTTTTCTCATCTCAGGACTATTTCAAATTACAGTCATAGAAAAAAAATTACAAACTTGCTTCCATTTCATGCTGACTTTAAATACACATCATGCCTCCATGTTTGTCTGAAATGATCTCATCTTATGCTGACAGCCAAACATGACATCTGTCCTTCGCAGCTGTGATGAATTCATACTCATCTGCAAGAGTTATTCCTGCTGATGGGCAAACCTGGCTGGTATCCTCAAGCTAACAACCATCTGATATAAATATATATAGACTCTTAAAACCGATGTGCTAAAAACAAGTTTGCGCTGATAGTAATGTTGATCATCATGAAGACTCTATTGTAGATTTTGATGTTTCATCTCAATAAATACACTCTGAAAACTCTGGGATGTTTCTGGATCACAGGAGAAGGTTAAGAATGGCAACGCTTAGCTGTTTTTATGAATGCTTAATATAATTGTAATTGGACCCTAACTACTCAAAGGATGAAAATTACACCGGTAACTTAAATGTTATACTGTATGTTTATATATATATATATATATATATATATATATATATATATATATATATATATATATATATATATATATATATATATATATATATATACTGTTAGTTTGTAACTAATTCAGTTGTAACCATAGCAAATTATTATTTGTTTGTTGGTAAATTTGATTAATATATATATATATATATATATATATATATTTTGTATATTCTGAAGTGATTTACTTCATTTGTATTTAAAGTGTATTTAAATTTTATCACCCATTGATTGTCCTGTAAAGGGTATTAATTGGTATTGAAATTTAAGTTGAAGTTAAAGCTTGTTTGCTTTGTTTAGGTTTTTCGTTTTGTTTAGATTTTCTCCTTTATTAATATATTGATTTGGTCGATTAAACATTTGATTTTGGTTTATTTGGTTTATTTAACTTAAATCATATAGTTGTTGAAACTTTTATTTGTTTAATTAAATTTTTGGAGAAACTGTAGAGGGTTTTTCTACCCCTGGTGCCCCAACCCATTTTATTAGCCAAAGCAAGCTATAGCTATAGCAAGCAGCGACAAAAGGGACCTTGCACCCAGGCTCACTGCCACCTAGTGGCCTTAAGATGACAGAGAACAGTGAAAACAATAATTTAATCTGATAAATGTAAAAAATAAATAAATAAAAATCGGAGAAAATCACAGATTTGTTGGTGAAAACTCTAGATCTTCAAAAATTCACATCACGAAGGTCTTTGGACTAAACTAATGGAACATGGATTCAATCTGATCAAATTTGTAGGATAAGTTTGTTACAGTGTAAAACATGTCATTTCCTGTTGCCAATAGGTGGCCCTCTTATCGAATGAGTGAATTTTGAAGCAGATCCTGTTCCGTGGCTGCCACGGACAGGCCCTTCGACAAAAACTCTAGATCTTCGCAACTTAACATTGCCAAGGCCTTTAGATCTCATTCACTCAATGATGGTGTTGATCTGATAAAATCTCTAGGAAGAGTTTTTCTGGCAGAGGAAGTTAAAAATATCTGACTTCCTGTTGGGTTTGAGATTTTGCTCCAAGAGACTTTTTTTGTATGTATTGGCATGTTTGATGTGTGTGCCAGTTTTGTATGAGTGCGTGAAACGTAGTTCAGAGGCCACTCTGTCAAAAGTGCATAGGTGGCGCTGTCGAGCCATTTTGGCACACCCACTTCCAAAACTTATCCATTTTCGCCACTTCTGGGGCATGTGCAGTTTCGTGAGTTTTCCAGCATGGTCAGACTCTCAAAAATGCAATTAATTCTAGAGAAGAAGAAGAAGAAGAAGAAGATGAAGAAGAAATGGAGCAATTCCAATAGGGCCTACTATTGGATCATAGTTAAAACACATTGCTTTGGGAACAGTGTTGTTTTTTACTACGTCCCTCTTACTTTTTAAACCATGATCAATTTAAAACAGGCAAATGATGTTTTCAAATTGCCATAACACTAAAATATGTTTTAAATTACACACTTTTTTTGAGAATGCTGGATCAAAATAAAACTTTTTGAGAGAGTTGTTACTCTGCTCAAGGCCCACATAAATAATACATAATACTAAACTAAACTAATACTGCCTACTACCAAGGAGTTAGTCCAAGGAAAGCATCAATACTTTATTTTTAAGGCTGGTTTGTTGTGAGGGTAGAAACATGTTGTGGTATTAATGCATAGCAGGAGTCTAGTTGATAGCAGTAATGAGGCTGTTGAATGTTGGATTACTGCTGTGTTAATAATTGTACTCTCTGCTGTGCTTATTGAGTTTTATTGGATGCCAATATTGTCTTGAAGTAATGTTTGCACAACCCCCTTCGGTGTTCAGTAATTTGCTTGAAGGGATAAATACAATAGAGATGTTTTGAAATGGTCAGTCTTATTTGTCCTACCAATGTCACTTTCTAAGATCCACAAAACAGCAGGCTAATAAATTTGTGAGGAATTGTTTAATATACTATGTGTATACTCAAGCACGCACGCACACACACACACTAGATGACAGGTGAGTAATTTGTATTTATTTTAAATAATTACTTTAAGCTACTTCAAGCAGCTACCTAACACCAAACTATCCATCACAATGTGCAAATCATGCATCTAGCAACAATTATATCATAAGCATTATTAAAATAATATTAGCACTACAGTATATTGTTATTAACCAGTTATATTGTTAGAAAAGTTAGAAAAGATGATTTAAATCCATGAAGTGTGATGTTTCATTTATGTATTTATATTGAGTACACATTTCCACTGGTTTAATAGTCTATTCTCACCCCATGCTAAGTCATGCTTTGGTAAATTAAAATTTATGAGATAAAACGACATCATAAAAACATCACAGCTAAATTTATGAAGTAAAAGGTCATTTTTATGAGGTGAAAACTGCGATATAATAAAGTCTTTAATATGGCATAAAAAGGAATAATTATGACAAAATCATCACTATGAAGAGAAAAAAAGTCTGATTTATGACAAAAGCTGTCTTTTTCGCAAAATGTCAATGATTTATCTAATAATGATGATATTTATCTCCGAATTGTATATCTTTTTGTTCTAATTATTTAACAGTCTGGGGGCTGAGGATGTTTATGGGGTCTGGAGAAGTTCTTATGTGCCCTGACAATTTTGCTTTTTTCAGATGCTTATAAACATATAAGGGATGAAAGTCTAATACCACCGTAAACAACACAAACTGGGCTATAATAATTCTTTAGCAACATATATGTAGATTTTTGAGAAACAAACGTTTATGGATGGTGAAAAAACAACATTTTGAATTCACTGAAATTACTCCATGAAAGTGCACAGAATATTTGGATATTGGAACCAAAATGTCCATTTTTTGGCTTCATGTCATGATAATGACTTGTCATCCCATAATTATGACTTTTTATTTGATAATTCTGAAATTGTTTTAGAATTATTATTTGCCAATACATGTTTTCTTAGGTGATGGAATTGGGCTTACATTGTTGATATTGTCATTATAAGAAAAAAAGGCAACATTTACACTACCTGACAAAAATCATGTTGCCTATCCAAGTTTTAGCAACAACAAATAATAACTTGACTTCTAGTTGATCCTTTGGTATCAGAAGTAGCTTATATGAAAGCCAAAGGCCTCTAGATTATGCGTATTTTACCACAATAAAATATGATCATGCCTTGATTATTATATAATTAGGACAGTAAGGTCTGACTTTGCTTAGACAAAAGTCTTGTCACTTAGAAATAATGTACAGTATAGAATATAAAGTCATGGTGCAGTGGAAAAAGAATAAATTTGTGTATGACTCCCATGAGCTTGGAGGACTGCATCCATACATCTCTGCAATGACTCAAATAACTTATTAATAAAGTCATCTGGAATGACAAAGAAAGCGGTCTTGCAGGACTCCCAGAGTTTATCAAGATTCTTTGGATTCATCTTACGTGCCTCATCCTTCATCTAACCCAGACATGCTCAATAATGTCCATGTCTGGTGACTAGGCTGGCCAATCCTGGAGCACCTTGCCCTTCTTTGTTATCAGGAACATTGAAGAGGCGGCTAAAATATGAGGAAGAGCGCTATCCTGAAGAATTTGCCCTCTCCTGTGGTTTGTAATGTAACGAGCATCACAAATGTCTTGATACCTCAGCCTGTTGATGTTGCCATTTACTCTGCAGATCTCTCGCACATCCCCATAATGAATGTAACCCCAAACCATAATTTTTTCCTTCACCAAACTTGACTGATTCTGTGATAATCTTGGGTCCATGCGGGTTCCAATAGGTCTTCTGCAATATTCGTGATGATTGGAATGCAGTTCAACAGATGATTCATCAGAAAAATATACCTTCTGACACTTGATCAACTAGAATGTTAAGTTATTATTTGTTACAACTGGGATTGATGACAAAACTTTTGTCAGGTAGTGTATATATTAAAACACTGTATTTAGAGCACAATCACGTACATGCTGGAAAATAATTCACCTAGTGGACTACAATATTTAAATATAGTTTCACCCAATAATTGTGTATTTGTTTAAAATACCCATTTGGGAAAAAAAATAATTAAATAATTGGATAATTGGCAGGAGGATGTAGCGATGGTGACAGTAGGAGCACATCCCATTTCTGTGATGAGTCTACTACAAACCGTGAGAAGAGAAAAAGCTCATCTTTATTTGTTGGCTTCTCATTCACACCTGGCTGGAGGCCATGATAATGTCTTTGTATATAATAATGGTTTAATTAAAGTACAGCTCAACTGGCCTTGCATAGAAATATGAGATTTCTCCAAATGTACTGTTACTTTATCAGAGTGCAAATTCATGATTTATAGCACCTGTCTCCTTGGTTACAAACACTCTGAGTTAGAAAAAAACTTTCACATTTCGTCAGCAAAGAGAAAAAAGCCCAATTTGAACAAACTTGCAAAGGTCTGATTGCAATAGGGTTTGTTTTATAATGTAATAAAATATTTTTTTCTGTCAGAATGCTTGGCAAATCGTGTAGCTTGCCTCTTTTGTTGACTTTTTGTGATCTATTCATTTACCGTAAGCAGAATTGTGTGCCAGTTTAGTCTGTTTTATTGATTCAAATTGTATCATTATGGTCAATGCCAGTAAACATTTAAATAAGAATGCAGTTCCATCCAAATTATAAAACCATCAACAAGATATATTGGCTTCGTACTGGGATTATAATTCATTCACAAATTACTCTCATTGGGCTGGAGTGCCAAACACCACAGTGCCAAATAGAAAAGAAAAAAGGGAAGAGATAGGACCTATCCAAGTCTTGATCTTATAGTGAATTTTTACATTACTTAGTTGCATGTCTACAGTTGATAAGCAAACATGCATTCCTTGAGCTTTTGCTTTTCCTCTTTTAGCTGTCTTACACAGCCACAACATTGCAGGAGATACAGGACATGTGACAACAGCCTAAGCACCTCTTAGGTTTCATTTGGAGATATAAAAAATCCATTTGCATGAAAATGACATTACTGAAATTGCGATCAGATGGCAGCGTGCGAGGCTGAAGTGTCATTCTCGGGAGATGAGGTGGCAGCCGTATCTTTAATTGAAAAGTGAATGGGGATAAAACCTTGTGCTGATAAGCGGAGAGAATGTTCTGTTAACCCTGTCCAGTTTATTGTCTTCTCATTGTTCATTCTTTTTTTATGCAGTCTCTCTCTCTCTCTCTCTCTCTCTCTCTCTCTCTCTCTCTCTCTCTCTCTCTCTCTCTCTCTTTCTCTTTCATTCTCTCGCTCTATCTTGCTCTCTCTCTATTCAGTTCAGTTCAATTCAATAATTGCTTTATTGGCATGACAAATGTTACAAATGTATGGCCAAAGCATACATAAAAAGGTTGCATACATATATAATAAAAAACAGCACACACAATAGATAGATAGTAGTAGTAGTAGTAGTAGTAGTAGTAGTAGTAGTAAAAGAAATAAATAAATAAATAAATAAATAAAATACACATATATATATATATATATATATATATATATATATATATATATATATATATATATATATATATATATATATATATATTATAATTAATTAAAATAGAAATAATAAATCATATTATTCAATATTTCATATTTATGGTGGCTTGAAAAAATCATAACTTTCCGCCAGACTGTCATACAGACTTAAGGTTACACTCATTTAACTCAAACTACCAATCTGCCCATCACTGATGACCTAACTTACTAACCACACCCTAGCAACCACTTACGGAACCCTAGCAATTGTCCGATAGACTTCCGTTGTAAAAAAACTTGACTTTACATTGGACATACTAACAACATATCAATTCATACTAACAATATACTACACCATACCAGAAACATACCAATCATACTAGCAACATGCTAATTCATACTATAAGCATACTAGCAACATGCTAATTCATACTAACTATATACTAATCAAAACTGGAAACACACTAACAAACATACTAATCATACTAGCAACCATACTAATTCATACTAAATTCATGCTAATGTAACCATACACTCTTTTAGATCTGCATTGTGTTGTCTTGTCAGTAACGAGAGGACACCATTTTGAGTCTGTACAGAGAATGTTATTATGTTTGTGACAGATCGGCAGCCTCAGCTCATATGAATGTACACTCTTCAGTCCAGGGGGAAAAGGTGGAAAATGGAAAGAGCGAGAGACGCCGCGGAAGGACGCGATGACAGGAAAGAGAAAGAGAAAAATAACTCACAATTACAAAAGCCAGCATAAGCATGAGCTGTGACAATCCTCATATTCATCGTCAAAATAAAAATCATAAATGCATACCTGCACAGAGAATGTTACTATGTTTGTGACAGATCGGCAGCCTCAGCTCATCCCATTAAATGTACACTCTCAATAATTGTGGCTGAAAGGGCATCCGCTGCGTAAAAACGTGCTGGATAAGTTGGTGGTTCATTCCGCTGTGGCGACCCTAGATTAATAAAGAAACTAAGCCGAAAAGAAAATGAATGAATGATTGAATATAACAAATTGTTTTTACATCAATAAATAAAACAAATGATTACAATTAAACTTAAATATGTATTTGTCTGTGTTATTTATGACCAGTGCTAAGTTCAATGTGGAACAGCATACCTTTTCAGTCCAGGGAAAAGGTCGAAAAGACCGCTCAAATAATAGTACAACAGGTATGGCTGCTTGGACTATTCCACCTTGATGTTAAACCCAAGGGGGAGAAGAGGTGAAGCCACTGTTATTGTGAACACAAAACACTTTTTAAATTAACAGTAACTAAACAGGAGGAAATTTTAGTGAAATCAATATACTTGAAATTATCCTGTTACACTAACATCATGCTAGTTTATACTAAAAACATGCTAGTGACATGCTAATTCATACTCAATGCTAACAACATGATAATTTATGCTAAAAGCATGGTATTTTTTGTTAGCAACTGCCTAGCAACCACCCAGAACACCTTAGCAACCACCTAGAACACCCTAGCAACCACCCAGAACACCTTAGCAATGGTCTAGCAACGCCTTAGCAATGCCTTAGTAGCCACTCAGAACACCATAGCAATGCCTTAGCAACCGCCTAGCAACCACTCAGAATACCATACCAACTGCCTAGCAACACCTTATCAACCACTCAGAAGACCCTAGCCACGGCCTAGCGAACACTCAAAACACCCTAGCAACCACCTAGCAACGCCTTAGCAATGACCTAGAACATCATAGCAACAGCCTAGCAACACCTTAGCAACCACCCAGCAGCCATACAGAACATCTTAGCAACTGCCTAGCAATGCCTTAGCAACCACTCAGAACACCCTAGCAACCGACTAGCAACACCTTAACTACCACCCAACACACCCTAGCAACTTGTTTTGAACCAGTATTTCCTATTATATATTTTTTTTTTCTTTTGGAGAAAGTCTTAATTGTTTTATTTAGGCTAGAATAAAAGTTTTTTTTTTAATAAACATTATTCAATATTTAATATTATCAAGCCCCATTAAGCATTTTTTTTTCAGATTGTCTACAGAACATACCACTGTTGTGCTATAAAAAATGAAATTACCCAGTTATGCCAATTAATTAACCTAGTTAAGCCTTTAAATGTCACTGTGAGCTGAACACTAGTATCTTGAAAAATAATATGTGGCCTGCTATTATCATGGCAAAGGTAAAATGAATCAGTTATTAGAAATGATTTATTAAAACCATTATGTTTAGAAATGTGTTGAAAAATTTTTACAAGTTAATCGAATATTGCTATATATTAGCATAAATGATATGAAGGCAAACAATTATTGTAATCAAATCTAATTACTTAAATAATTAGAAATAATTCAGCCATAAATAAAATGATCCACAAGATGACCTTTAACCTGCAGGTGACATACTCTAGGAGTCGGAAGTTTCCTCCTGATTCCAAATCTCGGGATGCGTTCATTAGAGTCGACATTCGCGTTTTTACGGTAAGTGCTTATTTCTCATCTTGGCAGTGTTCTTGCTTACTTGTTGTTTTTAGTTTTCAACTGTTGCGCAATGGGAGTATTTAAGCTTTGCAAAGCTTCGAATCAACTGAACCATTTGTTTGAACCCAAATGATTCAAGTGTTCGAAACACCTGCTGGCCAAAACCGTGCAAATGCAACAACCTCAGGCTGCACGTGTGTTTAAAATTGCCTTTGCACATACATTTCAAACGTTTTATATAAAAGTTAATCTATAAAATACAATTGGTCATTCTATATGATTAATCCTCTACCGCAGTGGTTCTCAAAGTGGGGGTCGGGACCCCCCAAGGGGTCAGATTTTTTCCAAAAATCTATTTATTTTTATTAAACCATAAGAATTACCATATTTTATCCATAACCTACTGAGGAGAAAAAAATTGTCGTTTATAGTTACTATAGTAGCTTACAGTTACTAGTTCTATTGCATTGCGACCCCTGGGGTAATTGCATTATATTAAAGACACAGCAATAGCATCAGATGCAGCAGATTGATTTTATAACACCAGGATAAACTTTCTGGCCCATTTACAGCACTGACATACACTAAAAAACTAAACAAACAATAGACTTGGGTTTATTGGTGTGTGTGTGCACCATTGCATGCAAGGTTTCTGTATTTATAAGCTCCTCAGAGGATATTGGGGGTCGCGAGTCACTGGCATTGTCATTTTGGGGGTCGCGGGCTGAAAAGTTTGGGAACGCCTGCTCTACCGCATGTTGTTGCCGTATGGCTACATGATGTTTATGTTCATTTCCCTGCCACTGTTTCTTTAAGACCAACGTTCAAATTTTTTATTGGAAAGAGAAGACCTTAGTGTAGCCAATGATGTGCTTTGGTTAAGTCACATGACATGCTGTGTTTTTCTGTAGCGCGATTTCTGACAGACTGGCGTTTATTGTGAGTGGTTGCTGAATGCAAATGTAATGTCAATAAAAACAAAGGATCAAATTATGTCAGATGCACAAAAAAAATCTGAAACATCACCTCCAGTAAGTTATGATGACATATTTACAACTCAATTTTTTTTTTTATCAAATTAGTCTTTTGTAAATAGATCAAATGTATGTGTTGCTAAATGGCAACACTGTGCAATAGTGAAACGTGCAATATTGCAATGGGTTAGCTAGCTAGCAAGGTCAGCTGTGAACTTTTAAGTTGTAACAATAACAACATGAATGCTAGTAATATAATGTTGGTTAGTTGTATGTTAATGCCATTTGCATTATGGATAAAATCTAGTTCTAATGACAATACTATTTTTGAATAGATATGAATACAGGGAACAGTGTATTAGCGAGCACCATGTTATATGGTAAGTAAAACAAGAAAAGGACAGAACTGGGTTGTTGCTAAATCGGATATGGTTGCGGCCGGAAGTTAACGAGAATAATTTATATTATTTAATAAATTTCCCATTTAAGTCTACCCCCATCCCAACCCTAAACCCAACCGTCACAGCACTGTAAAAAATAGTAGTTGAACCTTATTTATGTTATCTATTAAATTACCCAATAAACTATTTTTTAAAACCCACATCTACCCCAACCCTAAACTCAACCGTCACAGTACTGTAAAAGTATTAATTATTGTTATAGAGTGTTATTAAAAAATGCTGCTATATTAATGTGCATATCACAATTCCGGCCGCCTGCGTATCCAATCTAGACTTTACTACAGAACTGGCTCTTCTTGCAGATGGAAGTGAGGATGAGATGGGTTTTAGTGACCATGAGAATGATGCAGACTAGACATTTGTTAAGAGCAGTGATGGAGACAATTCAAGTAAGTTAGCTCAGAGGCAGATAAGACAGGCGTAGTACAGTATCTAGTATAATATGCACAGAGTGTTAGCTAGTAGCTACATTATCCTGATGCATCTGGATATATTAGACTTGTTTATTTTTTCATAATATTTAATGGAGAAAATATTTATATTAACTGTATTTTGTATACATGATAATACTATATTATGTTTGTTTTCAATTATATTTAGCATAAAAGATTGGAATAAATGAAAGCTGTTGTAATATGAGTTGTTGAAAGTATGTATAAGGTGTCATTTATAAGTTATGTGTTAAAGCTTATAATACTGCAACACCAATTAAATAATTTCAAACAACAAAAATATTAATTATAAGGAAAGTTCTAAATTTGAAGTTAGATCTACTGTTGGACATTGTTGCCATATCGCAACATATCACAAAGTACCTTAAAAAAGACATTTTTCAATTCTTTTTTATAGATCTATCATAATGCGTGGAGTAGAGGGTTACACTTAAGTTTGCATGCATTCCATTTCAATTGGTCCTATTATTGTATCTTTAATCTAAGTTGTTTACCTTTTATAGAATTCTTTTCTAAAATAAATAAAAACATTTCTTCCTGTTATTCAGAACAACAGAACTCCGTGTGATGTTATACTTCATTAACTTACCACTCGTCTCTCATTTAGATATGTTCTTTCATGTAGTGCATTTGCTTCTATTCAGCAGCCCATCGCAGGATTAATTGTAATATGGAGTATGCTCATGTAGCAAATTAGCTTATAGGGAAATATGAATAATTAAACATAAGTAGTTCTACTTAATATGCATATTTGGATCAATTATATGTAAAATGCTTGATGTAGCATAATTTATTTTACAATTCAAACAACTTCACCCAGCAGTCATTCACCGTTGATTTGATTAAATATCAGAATTTTATTTTTTTAATGGTTTCAAAAAAATGTTCTTTTTTGGATAGTATATGTCATACACAATATGCACATTATAAACATTGATGTAAACCCTTCACTTTTTTGAATGATCTTGTATTTGGTCTTGAATGATCTTGTATTTGCATGTGTTTGTAAGACAAAAATAATAATACAATTTTATTTAACCTGTCATGACAGTAATTGCGGAGTCTTGTAGTGCTGTGGCAAAATAACTGTTCGAAATAGATTCTGCGTTAATTCTGAGATTTGCAAAATACATCGCTATTGTTTTTCGAATCACTTCTGAACTTGGGTTTTAACAGCAGATGGTGCTCTACTCTCAGCAGTAAAGATATGGGGGTTGTCACTGAGGCAGCCCTTTTCAAAGGGTAAATATTTGTACCTAAAGAGTCCATAATGGTACCTCAAAGGTACATTTGGGTACTAATTTACAGGAATGGTTGATATCTGATCTAAATTTGCGATATACAGGTAAAAGTTCAGCCGACAATAAAAAATTTGACTTCCTTTAGTAATGACGATTAAACCTACGGCCTGTCTGTGCAATGGTTTATTACGGTAGCATGTGTGCAGTACAGTTTTGTGTTTATGAGCCTGTTTACAAACAGGTTTACTGACATACTTTTACTTTAAATTCACTTCATAACATCATTTGAGTTTTTGAAATCACACATTTTGTGACCAGACATGGTTTCATATCACAGAATGAGAAAGGGATTAAACTATTTTATAGTATTCAATACAGTGATAAAAGCCAGGTCAATTAGTATTTCATTATAAATATAGGTTTTGCTTTTTTGAATGAAACAGAAATAGCATTACAATGTGTGATCACAACACTATTTCAGAGTGGAGGTGCCATGATATAGACCTGTCACAGTTCAGTTTGGTTTTAGGTCAGAGATTCGGTAAGGTTTGGTATATAAAAAAACATGCAAATAAAAAAGCAATACAAAATAAATACAATATAGTCAACTCAAAAAAGCTCTGTAGCAAGTTATCTTACAATGTAGTTTTCAGTTACATAAGTCACATTGTCCAATATAACACTGCATACTGTATCTTCACTGTATCAATTAAATTAAGGTTAACCATTACTAAGCTTTATAGCTATTCAGGCAAGAGTAGAAGGATAAATTTAATAGTTTTTTTTTTTTTATTGTTTGTTTAATTGTTTGATTATTTAATATTAAAAGCACTTTAGAAATAAGATTACAGTATGACAGTCAAAAAAGTAATATTTTACTTTAAGATACAGTACAATGAGAAAGTTACAGACAACACATTTCCTAAATGTTTGCATTCCTAAGCATAACCAATTGAATGCTCGTCAAGTCAGTCAGGTGGACATAAATATTGGCCATATCTGAGTGTTACTATCGAGAAGCAAGACTTTATTTGTGCATCATAACTTTCAGTCACCTGTTTAAATGAGGCACTTCTTGCGCTCTGACATGCGGCATATGCCACTTTTCATTTTGACACAAACGTGTCTCCTACTTTAGCACTTACTGATGGTGCAATTACTTGCGGGGAGCCATGTTTCAGCGCATCAGCATACATTCTAACATCAACAGAGCCAATTCAGAGAGTAATTAAAGGTAGGGGGTAGGGGGGGTGCTGGGGGGGGGATTCATGGTTGGAGGAGTACATTCCCCCCCAATATGAAGGAAGACAGTAGTCTATTGGTCGACCAAAAAAAAGGATTTTGGCAAGAAAATTGGAAGGCTTTGAAACAAGTACAATAATCTGGGTAGTACATTCATTTTAACACAATTGACTTTACCCCCTAAAGATAAATAAATAACACTCCACCTTTGCAAATCGGATTCTAGTTTAAGTATAGGACTATAATTTGCTTTGAATAAATCTGTGTATGAACAAGTAGTATTAATTCCTAAGTATTTAAATCCTGATTTGGAGATATAGAAGGGCAAGTCTGTATCTGGTCTGCCATATTGTTTATAGGGAAGCATATTAGAGAAATTTAATTTGTAACCTAAAAAATTGCAGAATTCTTTTAATATTTTCTCAATTTCAGAGGTACATGATAGTGGGTCTGTTAAATATAATAACAGATCATCAGCATACAAAGAGACTTTTTATACTTTACACCGATTCTTTTAATGCCGCTGATGGACTGTGATGATTGGAGTATTCTTGACAGTGGCTAAAAAGAAGTGGCCAAAAGAAATAGCAAAGGGCTAAGGGGGCATCCTTGTCGTGTTCCTCTGTACAAGGATAAATATTGAGACACTATTTTATTAGTGACTACAGCTGCTTTTGGTTGATGATAAAGCAAACGCATCCAAGAAATAAATTTTGAGCCAAATTCGAATTTATGCATTACAGCAAATAAAAAAAAAGTTATTCTATTATTTTAATGAATCTTGTCTTTTACATTAAATCTGAAATGTGACCTTTTAAGTAAATAAATAATCACTGTGAAAATAAAATAAACATTCAATAATCGAAATAAAGTTTTTAATTAATCAAGGTTTTGAGTTTAGGTCATATCGTCCAGCCCTACCACATACCTGCTTTCCTGGGTTTCCACAGTAACCAGAGAAGTTGGAGTTGAGATGTTGGGGTAGCAACTATAAACAGGTAAGGTGTGCTGTGAATTATATTTGTTAAATATTTCTGATCTTTATATCTCTCTCTCTCTCTCTCTCTATTCTGACATGTTATATTTCTATTTATGTATGGTAGTACTTTGCATTTTTGTATTTTATTGACAAATTTCTAAGCAAGCTTTATTCATGAAACTGTAAAAAGTGTAGATGCACTAAAATGTTTATTTTGTCATTTTCACTGATGAACACTAGATGAATTGTTTGACAATACCACCAATGACTGTTTGGTTGTAAGGTTGTTGCTTATACCTTTTGAACCTTTTGACTTGCTTTTTCATTGCAAGCATGATGCACTGTTGACACCTTTGCTGTTTCAAAGCATATCCAGCTGTCAAAACAGCACACCCACACAAACATCACCTTACCACGGGCCTGAGACTTTGAGTTTAAGACAAAGGAACATTTCTAGAGCACAGCATGGCATTAATATCAGAGGAATGCAAGTGTTACAGATGGTCATTGGTCACAGTTGCAGGGGTTAAAGCTCTTTAGGCCACGTTGGGTTTTCACCTTGAGGGTTCTGAACTGTTTTTTTTTTAAGAGAGCATATGGAAAAACAGGTGACTGAAGAGACAGGTCTGAGTTTTTCCAGCCTGATGCTTCGTGCAGAAGCCACAGGTGATCCACATGCACTGTATAACAACTAATGCAAGTTTATAATATATTTTTTTAAGAATGCAGACGGGATACTTGCTGTTAAGAAACAAATGGCTAGAATAGATAGATAGATGGATGGATGGATGGATGGATGGATGGATGGATGGATGGATGAATGGATGGATGGATGGATGGATAGATAGATAGATAGATAGATAGATAGATAGATAGATAGATAGATAGATAGATAGATAGATAGATAGATAGATAGATAGATAGATAGATAGATAGATAGATAGATAGATAGATAGATAGATAGATAGATAGATAGATAGATAGATAGATAGATAGATAGAAATAATGAGTAATTATTCTTATCATCTTAGTGAATTTGCCAACTGAGGATCTCTCTTCAATGAATTAATGTCTGTCTTGGCCCTTACATGTCCTCCTTTCACTTTAATGACTACATGTATTCAGAAATATATATTTTATTATCATTACAGTGAATGGGTCAGCACATCTCTGGAAGTAGCTAACAAGCTATCTTAAGGGCAAATTTACATAAAACATGGTCTTAACCTTCTAGACTGAAGTGTAGGGTTAGGAATTGTCTTTTGATAATGGTCCAAATACAAGGATTTATGCTCCTTCAATAAAATGTAACTTTTAAATAGCTTAAATAGCTCTCCAAGTTTGCCAAGCTATATATATATATATATATATATATATATATATATATATATATATATATATATATATATATATATATATATATATACACACAGTTGAAGTCAGAATGATTAGCCCCCCTGTTCATTTTTCCCCCAATTTCTGTTTAATGAAGAGATTTTTTTCAACTCATTTCTAATAACTGATTTATTTTACCTTTGCCATGATGACAGTGAATAATATTTTACTAGATATTTTTCAAGACACTTCTATACAGCTTAAAGTGACATTTAAAGTCATTTAAAATCTTAAAGGGACTAATAATTTTGACCTTAAAATGTTATTTAAAAAATTAAAAACTGCTTTTATTCTAGCAAATAAGACTTTCTCCAGAAGATAAACCATTATCAGACATACTGTGAAAATTTCCTTGCTCTGTTAAAAATCATTTGGTAAATATATATATATAAAAAAACATTTATATTATATAATCATTTAGAATTATCAGAATTGACAATAATTCATTGTCAGTGTGCTTGTCAGTTTTTTTAAAATGTGATTATAAATTATACTAGATTATAAATCTTATAGATTATAAATTATAAATCTCATACTAGATTAATTTACCAGTGCATTTAAGCAATCAAAAAGCATACAAATCACAAAGGCATTTAGTCATCCCACTTACCTTTTACTACCACTTTTATCATCAATATTTCTGATTTCATACTGCACCTCATAACAGTTTAAATAAAGAAAACCATTTTCACAGCGCTCATTGTTAACACCGAAGTGAGATTCACACTTAAATCTCATAATTAATTCATGACCAACTGTTTAGTTCATTAGCAGCAAGCATTGTTCATTTTTTGGTGAGACACACTTTGTGGGTGTTGAGTGGGTGCATATGGATGACTCAGTTCTATGTCCATATGTCAGAAAAAAAACAATTGTGTAGACTGTCTTTTCAGATTAGAGATAATGAGTAATAAGGACATAACAACATCAAGATGTCATCAAGTTTTGATGACTGCAAGGTGGAAATAAACAATTAATCGATGTAAAATAATGCATGCTTTCTATTTAACTAAACCTATGGTGTTCATTCCTGATTAAATGCAGTTCGTTTCGATTAAGCATTTTCAGTCTGTCTCTTCAATGTCTATATATATATATATATATATATATATATATATATATATATATATATATATATATATATATATATATATATATATATAATGGTATGTGTCATAGGTATGTGTATGAACAGATGTAGACACAATTATTGGTACCTCTCCACCCAACAATTTTTCAAAAATGACTAAAAACAGACTAATGGAAATCAGATATTGCTTTTGTATTGTGGTTTGACCAAAGCATTAAAATAGGCAAACTAATGAAACTGGCCTGGACAAAATTGAAGTGCACCAACAATTTTATCCACATCTGTATATTTAAGTATGTGTCAGTGTGATGTCGGAATGTATTGTGCAGGGACAGATAACTGAAACTAATTGGGTACATTCCCACAAAGAGACAAATACACATAAAACATCTGCCGTTTTGAAAACTTGTGGTTTGGACTCAAGCTAAGATTTGCAATTTTTAAGATTTGGCAAACAATAGAATACTTGAGATTTGTATCTGAGCCCATTATGGAAATTGGTAAGAAAAAACAACAGATGTGGTTTTGAAAAATAATTTGTTTGTGGTATTGAAAATATCCCTATTGGGTGTGCTTAGTGTAAAAGCAATTTAAATGGAATTCATGTCTATGCTACTTTGAATATTGTAATATGTATGTATGTTTGTGTGTATGTACGGATGTATGTATGTATGTATGTACGTACGCACGCATGTACGTATGTACAGTATTTATGTGGATTTATGTACAGTATTTAAGTGCATGTATATAGATGGAGAATGACCTAGTGTTTTGTTTAGAATTAGGGGTTGAAATATACAGTTCAGAAAATAAAACAAGCTTACAATACAGTAGATACTTTAGGTCTATGAATAGTGCCTTTGGAATGTGTCTGTGACCTTTCTTTTAACACTGTTATTTCCATGGTCTCTCTTTAAAAAAAACAAGTTCTCTGAAGCAGAATCCAAATATAGCTAAATCTACATTAAAAATGCATTGCAAACATGTTGAGATTTAGCACCCAGGAAGTCAATTTATGATGTGACAAGCTGTTTCCACAGTATTTTCAGCAGACTGAAGCACCTCCTCCATTGTCTTGTTGGGATTCCACAATGAATTTTTAGCTTTTCTTGGGGACATACTTTATGTACTGCAAAACAATTAAAAATAAAAGCATTTAAATGTAACAGTTTTCCACAATTAATCAGTTAGTCTAGTTGGCTAGTTTTCTGGGTAATTTTGTTCATTCAGAAAATGACTGTCAGATAACATGAATCTATAAATATTGACTAGCATGTGGTAATTATTTATCTGCTCTCAGTATTGATATATTTATAATGACATATTATCAAACACCATATGCTAAAGAAAAAGTGAGTAGATGCAACTGAGTACAGAAGTTGGCAATGCTATATGGCTATAGAAACTGTAGTATCATCTAAAATTACATTGAAGCATCATTCATTCAATCATTTTTCTTCAGCTTATTGCTTTATTTATCAGTAGTCACCATAGATGGAACTGCCAACTATTCTGGCAGATGTTTTACACTGTGGATGCCCTTTCAGTCAGGAAACACCCAGTACTCTTGCATTCACACACACACATACACTACGGCCAATTTAGTTTATTCAATTCACTTATACTACATGTTTTTGGACTAAGGGGAAAACCAGAGCACCCGGAGGAAGCCCACACAAACACTTAGAGAACATGAAAGAACAGAGAGAACAGAAATGCCTCTTTGAGTTGAACCAGCGACCTGTATGGCATAAGGCGGCAGTGCGAGCCACTAAGCTACCATGCCGCCTCGTGGAAGAATCCGTCTCTACATACTGTATAAGTACATAGGATTTCAAATTTCCTGCATAAATAGTAAAGGCATCTGCCCCAAAAAACACACTGTAAAAGTCTGTGTGTTTCCACCATTTGCCAAACACAGTGCAACACATCTTCTTCACATAGAGTCAGATTGTTGATTGTGGCAAGTGTGGGTATTCAGTCCACTTCTCTTCAATGGCTCTGCAAAGTGTTGGATATTGGGAGGAACTGGAACATTCTGTCGTATACGCCAATGCAGAGCATCCCAAAACATGCTCAATGGGTGATATGTCTGGAGAGTTTGCTGCTAGTGCAAGAACTGGGATATTTTTAGCATTCAGGAATTGTGTACAGATCCTTGCAACATAGGATCATACAATATCATGCTGCAACATGAGGTAATGTTCATACATAAAGACACCATTAAACATGAGCATTTGCCCACTCAAGTCAGTTAATACAACAAACTGCAGTCAGGGCGGGACCCCGATGAGGATGATGAGCAAGGTGAAACTCCTTGTGACAGTTTCTGACAGTTTGTGCAGTAATTCTTTGCTTCTGCAAACCGATTGTTGCAGCAGCTGTCACAGTGGCTGGTCTCAGACAATCTTGGAGATGAAGATGCTGGTTGTGAAGGTCCTGGCCTGGAAACTCTTTTTGGAGAAGACTTAGGGCAGGGGTTTTCAACCTTTTTGGACACCCCCCCCCCTCCCCCCCATCATTCACATATTACTTGCTACGTTAAAAGAAGCACCCCCCTGAAAGAAGCAGCCAGATAGTTAGATGTGGAGATAACATTAATTAGATTCACTCTAGTGAACACATAACAATTGTCATCATAATTTACTTGAGTGCACACCTTAATGTCTCGCAGCCCCCTAAAAGGTGCTAGGGCATCCCACAGTTTGGCATTGTGCTGTGTGGTAAAACTGTACATTTAAGCATGGCCTTTAATTGTGGCCTGTGCAATACCTGTGCAATAATCATGCTGTATATTTTGATATCTTGATATTTACTAACACAGATTTTTGGGCTTTTTACTTTTGGTCACTTTATGCTTTTTTTTGATTGGATAGTGATAAGGACAGCTACTTAGTTTATTTGAGACTGATAAAAATTTGATTGCTGAAACCACTTCAGGAGGTGGTCTAGGATGCATTCCAGATGAAATTGGACCAGTTTATTTATTTTTTTAAGCACACACATGTAAATTGTACTCCTTCCAAAATGTAACTTGTGAGAGTGTGTTATGGGTTATAAGTTGGATATTGCATTGACACTCAAAGCAATCCACATATATGAGAAGAAGAAAATAATCTTTTTTAGCAGACACTTTCTTGTAGTGCTGTTTGGAACGTGTGAGACCTCCTGTATCCTACATATAAAATCATTTGTATGCTGAATAAGATATTTGGCTTACGTTTATGTGAAACATAATGTTATTAAAGGGCAGTTATGATGAAAAACAACTTTTGTAAGCTGTTTGGCTGAGCTATAAGTCATATTGGAGTGATATAAACACTAGAAGTCTCTGTGTGTACTGCAAACAGCATTTGTGTGTGACTCATCATTTCAGAAAGGCTTGAATAAACTCCACCACAAATACATCCAACAAACTTATTTGGTATTTTTGACTAATGAGCTGTATTTCAGCTTCATCATAGTCTGTCTCTATCACTGACAGCTGTTCATCTGTTTATCTTGCGCAATGCAGGAGAAGCAGACGTGCAAGTGGTGTGGGAGCTGTGGGCAGGGAGAAGCAGCTCGTTTGGATTTAAAGCCACAGGCTACAAAAACAGCTACACTGTACTCAGGACAGCAAAATGGGCATATTCTGGAGGCTACAAACAATTATCTGATGGGTATTTTGAGCTGACACTCATTCTGGAGACACCAAAGGCTTATCTTACATCTTGCAAAAGAGGTAAAATATGTGCCCTTTAAAATAAAATGCATTGCATCCAATGCTTTAGATGAGGTAATCTAAATAAATGTGCATGTAGCATTCAGCAATCTGTTTAGAGGAGACACATTTAAGTGGTCAAGTGTAAATAAAACCACAAATCAGATAGCTATCCAATCAGAGAACAATATTTGTGAAGAATATTTGAGAATATGGCTTATAGGCCTTTTGCATAGGTAGAAAAAGTTTTAGATCTTTGAATTTAGCTCATGACAAATGGAAGCCAAAAACAGTGTTGTGTTATTATTTTTGCTGATTGTCTTTTACGTTTAGCTAAAATGTAAGCTGAGGCAGGTATTTACAATGCGTCTGGTTAGAAACGTTTATGTTAAAGAATCACATTGGACTCACATGCAAACTCGTATGGCTAGATGAGTGATTCCTAGATGAATCTGGTGATCAGCATGTTCTGATTCTAAACATCTTATAGAAAACAATCGATTAAATATTATTAAAACAATTACAAATAAGTAAATAAAAAAGTCAGTAATATTTCACCAGGACATAGCAATGTTGGATTGCAACTCTGAATCTCTCAGTTAGTTAAAATAAACCCTTTTCTACTATAACAGTTGATAAAATACATCCATTTGGTGTAGTTTTCTCCAGTCATCAAGGGCGAGGCATAAAGTTGAGATTTTCAGTCGCAGGCTGATCGCATGACTGCTTGTGGTAATTGCTTGAGTAAAAGCATGCTAATGTCGACTGCCATAGTCACAGATAGATAAATGGAAAGACAGACACAGAAGTTGGCAAAGTTGTGTGATTGACTAATGTTTGTGCCTATCTCATCCCACCTGCCGCAGTGAGAGGAGTCTCTGCCCTGCTGTTGTTTACTTTCCGAGGAACGATAAGGCACTCTGGCAACATTACCCAAAGTGCTGCATGATCTAACGTGAGCACACACTGGCACAAACGCAACGCATGCATATCCGTTCTCTCACCCGACCTGTCTCCCTCAATTTCCTTGCTGTAATTGGATAACAGTATATTTTGATTTTACAGGAGCCAGCAGGCCTCCATGCCAGTTTGGAGCATGTGATTCTTTTTTGATGTAGCGTGTGTGTTTACAACATCATCTTGTAATTAATGTCACAGTGCAGAGCCTTGGATGCCTGTGACCTCCTATCCCTGATTCCCGAATTCAGGCCAGTGTGCCAGTTTCTCCCTTTCTGCTCTGCCGTGAATTTTTAAATACATTTTTTTTAGGTTTGATTATATGACCTTGCAGAGTCATTGCGTGTAGTTTTACCGGCTGTCAGGGGGAATGGGATTCTGGATTGCTTGGGCTTGGTGGACTCTGGGTTAAAGAGATTAATTGTGTTGATGTGAACGTTTGTTTAAATATAATGTAGGATTTGTGTTGTATAGTCAGCCTATAAGAACTAAAGGGAAATTCACTGAAGTTATTTCAGGTCTTGTATTGCATGGGCTTAGTTCATATGTTCATATAGCTTTATTTTTTAAATGATTATAACATGTATATACAGTGCATCCAGAAAATATTTATAGCGCTTCACTTTTTCCCCTTTTTATGTTACAACCTTATTCCAAAATGGATTAAATTCATTTATTTCCCCAATTCTAAACACACTACCCCATAATGACAATGTGTGAAAAAAGTTTTGCTGCAAATTTATTAAAAATAAAGAACCTGAAAAATAACATGTACACTCTAATAAATGTTGGGTTATTTATTTAACCCAATGGTTGGGTTAAAAATATTTGGTGCTTTGTTGGGTTATTTTTAAACCTTTATTGGGTTATTTATTTAATAACTCAACCAGTTGGGTTACAATTTTTGAATTTCAACAGTCAACTGATTGAACTGACACAGAACCACTGTATTAATATGCGTACGTGATGTTGCTCTTGGGTTATAACGTTTATGTAAGCTCTAATGCAGTAATATTGTTTTTGACATCAGTGCACAACTGACCATGTAAAATGGACCTTATATTGAGTTTTAATCCATTTTGGAATAAGGCTGTAACAAAAAATGTAGAAAAAGTGTAGCGCTATGAATACTTTGCGGATGCACTGTAAAAGGGTGGCGCAGTGGGTAGCACTGTCTCCTCACAGCCAGAAGGTCGCTGGTAAAAGCCTTGGCTGCATCAGTTGGAATTTCTGTGTGGAGTTTGCATGTTCTCCCCATGGTCGTGTGGGTTTCCTCCAGGTGCTCCAGTTTCCCTCACAGTCCAAAGACATGTGCTGTGCATAAATTGCCTGTTTTTTCTGTGATGTGTGTAATGTGAACGCTAATGTGATTGTGTGGTGAAGCTGAAGATAAATTTCCGCTTGTGGACAATAAAGAAAGTAAAGTGTTTCCCAGTGATGGGTTGCAGCTGGAAAGGGGATCTGCTGCTTAAAGCATATGCTGGATGGGTTGGCGGTTCATTCAGCTGTGGCAACCCCAGATTAATAAAGGGACAAAGCTGAAAAGACACTGAATGAATGAATGAATGAATGAATGAATGAATGAATGGATGGATGGATGGATGGATGGATGGATGGATGGATGGATGAATATAAATAAGTACAGCTATGAAACAAATAATACAACACTTGACATTTCTAAATTCCTCTGAATTTCTGATTTATTCTACAGTGAAAGTACAAATAGCGGAATAAATGGCGGTTCATTCTGCTGTGGCGACCCATGATAAATCAGGGACTAAGCCAAAGGATAGTGAGTGAGTATTATGGCTCATTCACACTAGCTGCGACTTTGTAGCTGCTTGTCACTTGGGTGGCGACCTGCTGCAAATACAGGTCTGTGTAGGTCTGAGCGAGCTGAGAGAGGATTACGTGAGCTCAAGAAAGTCGTTCTTCATTTGCATAAAGTTGAAGGATATTCAACTTTGTTGTGTTGCTCGACACGCCCCCCTGGTCACCAACAGTCGCTGTCGCTCGTGTAGACAGAGCTTGTCGGAAGCCGCTCACTCTCCATTGAAATGAATGTCGCTTGTCGCTTTGCCACTGTGAGTTGCTCGTAGTTTGATTGAGGCTTTATATGCTTGCATAAAGCATAATTATAGGTTTAATCTGTAAACTAATTATAACAGGAATAATGTGTGATGTTTATACACATTTCTATTCATTTTAGGCAAAACCTATTTTTTTTACAAATACAGGAGTTAAGAAATGAGTATTTAATGGAATAATCCTTATTATTATTATTTTTTTTATTAATGAATAATTGTTATTCTGACCAATGATCAATATTTTAAGAACTATTCACTATAGTTCACTGGAGAAAAAAAAAAATTGTTTGGCTATATCACTACAAAAACTAAATTTGAGGGCTTTTGAGTCAAAAAGGCTGAGAACCACTGAAGAAATTTACTGAGTGTCACACTTCCAAGATATACTGTGTCAAAATTGCCAGCTAAACTCAATTCAGTTAATCCTGCAGGCTCAGCCTGAATGGTAAAGCCCTGTAACATTTTCGTATATAACAAATTAGCTCTTAGAATCTGAGAGAATGGCGAGAAATAAGAAAGATAAAATCAAACAAAAGTAAAAGTACCACACATGTTTTCCCCATATAATATATATATATATATATATATATATATATATATATATATATATATATATAGTTTGTTTTATTTTAACTGTGAAAATAATAATAAAATTAAGTTTTGTCCATACTTTGACTTTTGAAATATAAGAAGATAAAGGTTAAACCGATATCAGGGCAGTGCCATGAAAACCCTATGACTTATGTAAGCTGTAACTGAAATAGCCTTCTGACTGAAACGGGCAAAAAGAGGTCAGCGCTAACAGTCTTTATGTCAGAAAAGTGTGTGTGCCGTCCGAGACTGACACTTTTTTTTTTCCTAATACTTCTCTCTATTCTCTCTCTTTCACTCTCAATAATTTAAGGCCAGAGAGCTGCAGTGAGCACATACTTCAGATGACCTTGATTGCTCCTCTTCCTACTCCTATGAGAGGTGATGAAACAGACTTTGATACTGAAGAGAGGTGAGCGATGGTTACTTTACCATACGGTACATAAAGTCCCTACAAAGAACAATATTTTGAAATGTAAAATCGAATGACTTATTTAAAGATTGAATTCTACAGTTATTTTTAATGAATGCACACATTTTATACTGTAGTTCAACCTTAAAGGGATCATCCACTCCCCTAAAGAAACGTTATTAGGTACTTTATTAGGCACTTTATTAGGTATATCTTACTAGTACCGGGTTGGAGCCCCTTTTCCCTTTAAAACTGCCTTTAATCCTTCATGGCATAGTTTCAACACAGTACTGGATATATTTCTCAGAGATTTTGGTCCATATTGACATGATAGCATCACACAGTTGCTGCGGATTTGTGAGCTGAACATCCATGATGCGAATCTCCCGTTCCACCACATCCCAAAGGTGCTCTATTGTATTGAGCTCTGGTGACAGTGAGTACAGTGAACTCACTATCATGTTCAAGAACCCAGTCTGAGATTATTTGTGCTTGATGACCTGGCGCGTTATTCTGCTGGAAGTAGGAATCAGAAGATGGGTACACTGTGGTCATAAAGAGATGGACGTGGTCAGCAACAATACTCAGGTAGGCTGTGGTGTTGACATGATGCTCAATTGGTACTAATGGGCTCAAAGTGTGCCAAGAAAATATCCCCCACATCATTACACCACCACCAGCAGCAGGCTGACCCCTGGATAAAAGGCAGGATGGATCCATGCTTTCATGTTTTCATGTTGATGTCAAATTCTGACCCTGCCAATGTCGCAGCAGTAAGACTCATCAGATCAAGCAACATTTTTCCAATCTATTGTCCAATTTTGGTGAGTCTGTGCGTATTGTAGCCTCATTTTGCTGTTCTTAGCTGACAGGAGTGGCACCTGGTGTGGTCTTCTGCTGCTGTAGCCCATCCGCCTGAAGGTTGGACGTGTTGTGCATCCAGAGATGCTCTTCTGCACACCTTGGTTGTAGTCAGTGGTTATTTGAGATACTGTTGCCTTTCTTTCAGCTCAAACCAGTGTGGCAATTCTCCTCTGACCTCAACAAGGCATCATCCATGGATTTGCGCCAACAGAACTGCTACTCACCGGATATTTTTTCTGTTTCGGACCATTCTCTGTTAACCCTAGAGATTGTTGTGCTTGAAAATCACAGTAGAGTTTCTGAAATACTCAGGCCAGCCCATCTGGCACCAACAACCATTCCACATTTAAAGTCACTTAAATCACTTTTCTTCCCCATTTTGATGCTCAGTTTAAAGTGCAGCAGTTTGTCTTGACCATGTCTACATGCCTAAATGCATTGAGCAGTTGGACAAGTGTACCTAATAAAGTGAGTGAGTGTGTGTATATATAAGCCAGCATTTCTAAAATAATAATAACAAGTAAACACAACATTAAACCAAGTGACCTCAATTGATTAATTTATGCATTCTTGTATGAAATAATAGATTTTGTTAGAAAATCATTATAAAATCATATAAAATATTGTTTTAGACTAATAACCCATTTCTTCTGTCCAGCTGTAATTAGAGTTTATGCTTTACACAAATACCAGCATGTTGTGAAGTATGATGTGTGTGTTGTGAAACATGATTATGGTAAAGACAGTTAGCATTTATAATGCATTTTATATATTGCACTTGCATTTATATTCACTTGAAGAGGAAAGTTATACATATAATCAGAGACGGAATGAGGTTAAATAAATTATGAATTTCTAGGGCCCCTCTGTATACTATACAAATACAAAAACTAAAAGTAATTGATGGTGTTATTAAGCATTCATGAAACAGGCAGGGTTCCCACTGGTCACAGACATTTTTGAATATCATAGAATTTTAAAAGGTCTACTCCAGACATTAAATGCAGTTTTTTTTTTGTCCACGTTAAGAAATATCAGGGATTTTGGTTTGTCAGATTTTTGTTGTTGTTGTTGTTGTTGTTGTTGTTGTTGTTGCACTATTGTTATGGTTAGTCAATTTTTCAGCACCATTTTATTCCTTTTCCGCTCATCTTTTCAGTGACTGGCAGTCACTTAAGTCAACTGTTCAAGATATTATATATGTTTATGGAGTTTTGGCTTCAAAATGACCACTTTAAAGACTAAGTGTTAAAAGGTAGATGTCAGAAAGCTAAATGTAAAGTTGGTAAAACTGCTATCGAGCTGTCATGCAGGGAGCGATTCGCAGTCATGCAAACAATACGTACAATTCTTATTATTTAATGAATCAGTTATTGTTCACATAGTGGCTATTCAAATCATACCAAATGATATTCCAGCTACAATGCTTTTAGTATTATGTAAAGCACAATAATAATGGCCTGTTTTTTCATTTATTATAGGTCATGGAAATTCAGCTTTTTAGTCTGAAAATCAAGGAAAAGTCAGGCAAATTGATATTTGGCTTAGAATGGGAACCCTGAATTGATCAATACTGACACAGAATCAATAAATAAAAATCGAATTAAATGTTAATTTGAAGTTGCTATTCACCTGAAAAAAATCAATTACAATTTTCACAAAAATGTCAATCTGCAATAATAGGAAAATAATAATGTGATAATATTATATATGAATATTATATGTAAGTGTACAGTGTGTGTGTGTGTGTGCGTGTGTTTGCGTGTGTGTGTGTGTGTGTGTGTATCTATCTATCTATCTATCTATCTATCTATCTATCTATCTATCTATCTATCTATCTATCTATCTATCTATCTATCTATCTAGGGATATATATATATATATATATATATATATATATATATATATATATATATATATATATATATATATATATATATATATATATATATATATATATATATATATATATATATTGATGTGTTCAGTATATGTACAGTATACATTTTTCACACTATAGTGGTTGTTTTTATTTCATTCTTAATCAAATAAGAGACTTACACTTTACAGATTAAGTAGTAAATCTTAATTATTCCAAAACTTTGTGTATCTATTCAATACTTAATATGTCACTGTATTTATCTCGAAAGATAAATAGAAAAATAGAAAACTATCAAACCCAGATGAAAAAACCTAGCCGGTTTTATCTGCTGTTTGTTTTTGTTTCCTGGTTTAAAGGGAACCTCAGACATACTGGGGTAGAAAACTCAGCACACAGTTGATGAACTGCTCGACTGAGCTTGAGAAGCACTTGAAACATCAGCTCAAAGTGCTGATGAAGACACATCTGATCAAAAAGAGCAGCACTTGCCTCTCAACAGATCTAATGCACTAAACGAAATGTGCATAGTGCCCTCCTCTGGTTCAAGATAACATTGCAATCCAGAAAAGAGATTACAGCACACTAAAATCAGACTGGTGTGACCTTAAAATACCTTGCTCCAACAATAAGCCACATTTTTCTTTTTTCCCCCAGCGTATTTTAATTGACAGCAAATAAAAAGCGGCTTCAATGTGGTATAAAGGGTACAGATAAGCAATGTGTTCTAATGAAAATAATTCAACCTTCTCGTTTGAAATATCCTGCAGTAATGAATTAATTTCACTTGCATCTCTTTTAGATACGCCAAGAAATGCCCACAAATTCAAATGCACCTTTAAAATTCTTCAGCATCACTTCTTTCCTGACACAAGGAAACAGAGACAAATTGTTTTGAGACTCTGTGTTAGATTAGGAGAGGATTAAGGTGAAAAGATAACTCGAGGGATATGGAACATTGCAAGCTATCTGCCCTCAACAAATGACAAACGTTGCCTCATTATTTGGAGCTGATATCCAGATAGCGTTGTGCTCTGAGTTATGTGAATGGAGCTCCCCTTACTGGCCTTGCTGTGTCAACACAAATGCTTCTAGATCAAAGCGACTTTAACCACTTTTGTGTTTTTGGGTGTCAGATAAATGAACAAATTAGAATAGTGTGGAAAGCCCAAATCCCTGAAGACTGGTTAAATGCTTGGAGGTGGATAGCTGAGATTAATGGGTGATGGGAACAGAATAATTCATTATAACTGGCATGTGCACCCAAATGGACATCACCTAGAGGGTTAAAGTAAAGGGAGGATCAGCATATGGTAACATCATTACGGGAAGGATCTGTTGCCTGTAGAGTCACTTTGTCAGTGGAAATGTGAAGCAGCAGAAAAATGGCTCCCAAAGGCAGAGAAACTAGCTGGGTTGAGTCTTCACTCTCCCCACAGGGGACATTTCTGTACAGCGTGTCCCATTTTCTCAAACACGTTTAGAAAACGTGTATTTTTGTACTACAAAGAAGCTGCCCTCTTATAGTTTAGATGCATCTCATTGATAAAAGGGAATTAAAACATGTACTATATGTAACTAATTAGATTCTAATAATTTTAGTACATTTTAATATTTTAAGCTGTAAAAATTAGGGATGTCCCGATCAGGTATTTTTGCCCTCGAGTCAAAGTCATTTGATTTTGAGTATCTGCCGATACCATTAATTCTTCACTTTTGGACTTTAGTGCAGTAAATATATTTAGTGCAGTAAATAAAGTAAATATTTAAAAAAAATCTAAAATAAAAACAAATAGAACCTTAACTTAAAATATCAGTTTACAAATCTCACAGTTTTCTATGGCAATGTTGTCGTCATCAACTTTATAATACCTCCAGACCACAGACATACTCGTGCTTTCCATTTCAAGCTGCTTCCATGTTCTATTTTGCCGACATTTAACCAATAGTTTCTCTGCAACAGAGTGATGTCATGCCGCACACGTTGCTGTTTCTGTGTGAAGTCACGAAAGAGGTCTACCTCTGTGCCACCGCACAACTATGATACATATACATTCGAGTCTTGATCCGGAGGTAACATCCGATTCCGATCTAGTCTGAAACCGCGTGATCGCGCCCGATTTCCAATCACATGATCAGATCCGGACATCCCAGATAAAAATTAACCTTAATTTACATGTAGCTATACTGTATCATGAGGAAAACTGTTTTATGGAACTCAATGGAGATTCTATGCAGAAACAGAAATATAGAGAAATAATTTTATTGGATTTTTTTCCAGATTTTTACTTTTACAAAAAAAAAAAGAAATCTCCATTTACCATTAAAGAACTTGTTTATGCTCATGCATCAATAATATGTCACAATGGTAATAGTTCTGAAATATTATTACTATTGAATATAACTTTCAATTTTAATATACTGTAAAATATATATTTTTTCTCCTCTAAGGACAAAGCTTAATTTTTAGCTGCCGTTATGTCAGTCTTTAGTTTCATTGACATCATCCTTTATAAATTGGTCTAATGTGCTGATTTGGTGCTTACAGTGATAGTTCACTAAATCTATTTGAATTAAATTTAAAAATGTTTTTTTTTTAATAATTACTCACTCTTGCATGGTTCGAAATCTTTTTTTTTTCTTTTTCCATGTTGAACACAATACATAATAATAATAATAATAATAATAAATAATAATAATAATAATAATAATAATAATAAAAGATCTACAGAAATGTTGGAAATCTGTAAACATTGACATTCATAGTATTTGTTTTTACTACTATGGATTTCAATGGTTACATGACCCAACAGAGCCTGGTTTCTCTCTAAGTTTTGTTTCTTTCCTTCACTTCGTCAAATGGTGAAGTTTTTTTCACCACTGGTTTCTTTGAATTGGGACTTGGGACTGACACAGTTTCAATTTACTAGAACTTGTATGTTAAGCTGCTTTGACACAATCTACATTGTGAAAATGCTATATAAATAAACATGAATTGAATTGAATGGTTTCAACATACTTCAAAATAAAAATAATAATAATAATAATAATAAATAAATAAACTGAAAATGATGACAGAATTACAATTTTGGGGTGATCTTTCACGTTAAGAAACTATTTTTCTGGTAACCTTGATACATTCCTTTTTAATATTCTATGGTGAATAGAAAGTTCAAAGGATTAGCATTGATTTGAAAGAGAAATCTTTTGTAAAATAAATGTCTTTTGATTAATTCAATGTGTCCTTGCTGAATAAACGTTAACTACTTCAGAAAATTGACTTAACTTCGTAGAAGGCCTTTTTTGCTGTAATAATAATTGTTCATTGTTAATGAAAAATTGACACATTAACTAATGTTGACAAATGAACTCCATTAAACATTGTTGCCAGAGTTACATTATTGGTTCCTCACATCAATCTGTTGGTTCAAGGACTCCAAAGCACCCCTGCTACCTTTGAAATATGGTTTACTAAAGAACAAGTTGAACTAGACTATAATATGCTGCAATATATAATAAAACCCTTAAAGTGTTCTCTTATTTTATCAGGCTGCCCTTTCAGAGCATTTATTTTAACACTGTAAACCTCATAAAAGTACGCCACTAACAGCCGAAGACAAATGTTCAGCACTGTGTACAGTACTATTTAGAGCTTTCTCAGTTGAAGATGAATGAAGTGAGCTTTATTTCTGTGGCCTGTGGGGAACCTGCCTTGAACACTGTAATCTTGAGCCACCAAAACACATGTATGTGTGCGTCTTGGTCACTGAAGTGAGACAATTCACCTACGATCAATCTGGTATCCCGTATCAGCCTTGCTGTCCCTTTACGTTTCACCTTTTGATGTATGACACGATGGGTGCTCATTCGTCACGCTTATAACACCTACAGTAATAGAATGGAGAAGAACACAGTCAGAGGAGTGGAGAGGCGACACGGGGAGAGTTAAAATGAATTAATAGCTTGGGTAAACTGGCAAGGACAGTGACGACTCAATAAAAAGTGCTGCTGAGGAGGAATGATGGCCACCGGAGTTTGTTTGAGTTGATTTTTAGTGGATGGTGGGGGCACAGCAGCTCTGAGGGGAATACTTCAGACAGAAAGCTGAACTCCATGTGGCCCAAGCTAAGATCAGAAAGTCTGCAAAGCACTGTTAATTAACGGATAGTGTTGTACAGTGTGGGAATTAGGATATCTTTTAGAGAATCAAAAGAGAAGCAAATGAAAACCGCACTCTCAATTTAAATGGTTTGCAAATTCAGTTTAAGACAAAATCATTAGCCCTTCTGTGAAATTTTGTGAAAGTTCTTGAGTTTTTTTTTTTCCCAGCACATTTTTATTTATTTTAATAACTCATTTCTTTTAACTAATTATGCTGTCTGTCATGATGCACCCGCTTCAAATGTTATCACTCGATTGAATGGGCATAATCAGCTGATATATATGGGCCAGTAGGGGCTTTCTGTGCCTACTGGTAGGCTCAGATGGCTGTTATCATCCATCCACATGGTTATCAGCTATACTAATAGAGAAAACTCCAGATCCAGATCTGTTTTTACATTACTGTGATGGTTGGGTTTATGGTTGGGGCAGGGGTTAATAAAATACAATTAATGGGAAATTAAATGAATAATATGAATAATTCTCTTTAACTTGCAGCTGCAGCCGTATGTGATCTAGAGCTGATTAACCATTTGGATGGATGATAACAGACTTCTGAGCCTACCAGTTGGTGCAGAAGGCCCCTACTGACCCATATCTCTCAGATGATAACGGCCATTCAATCGAGTGATAACATTCGAATCAGCTGCGTGATGACAGTAGTTATTTTAAAAGATACGAGTATTTAGGCTTAACTAGGTTAATAAAATTAGATTAACTAGGCCAGTGGAATAATTAGGGAAGTCATTGGACAACACATACACACAAAATTAGCTGCTACAGCAAACATGATAAATATTACAATTAATAAATGCGGTAAGACTTTATAACTACACACTATGAATCATCTATTAAGCATTAACTAATATACATTAGTAAGCAATTTGTAAATACAGATACAAATTGTGTATTCTTGACATAAGCACATGTATAATGAGCTTAATGATTGTATTTTCATACTTTATTACTTATTAATTGTTAATTACTTCATTTAGTATTGCATTATTTACAAACCATTTGTATTTAAGAGTAGTTGGTGGCTTTTAGAATCATTCAGAATGAGTTAGTAAACAATTATTAAACTATTCAAATCAGCATTTAAATCTTTTATTATTTAGTCATATAGTAATGGTTGGCACGGCGGCACAGTGGGTAGCATGTTCGCCTCACAGCAAGAAGGTCGCTGGTTCGAGCCTCGGCTGGGTAAGTTGGCATTTCTGTGTGGAGTCTGCATGTTCTCCCCGTGTTTGCGTGATTTCCTCCAGGTGCACCTGTTTCCCCCCACAGTCCCAAGACATGTGGTATAGGAGAAGCACTTTAGCATCGAGAGCAACACCGTGTCAGTACATTTAGACTTGTTTTCAGTTGCTGTGTTTGGTTAGAGAACACTTAGACTTGTTTTCAGCTGGTTGTGTATGGTTGTAGTACATTTAAAATTGTTTTCAGCTATCTGTGTTTAGTACTAGAAAGTTTCACACCTGAAACTTGTCTATAGCACTTGTTCACTGCTGCTCTTTAGTTGTGTAAATTGCTTCCTTGTCCTCATTTGTAAGTCGCTTTGGATAAAAGCGTCTGCTAAATGACTAAATGTAAATGTAAACGTATATGTTTAATTGGGTATGCTAAAATTGGCTGTAGTGTCACGGATTGGCCAGGCTCTTCCACCAGCATCACGCAACGATCACCGTCACCTGAGTATTAACCACGCACAGCTGCACCCAATCACTTCCATTCACTATATAAGCACACACCTCACTTCAGTCAGTGTCCGGTCTCGTTCCCACGAAGCGGACTCCTAGCGAGTACCTCCTGGTAGTCACTATCACATTGATCTCATATCTTGAACTTACCTGATCTCTGTTTTTTTCCAGTCTGTCCAGTGTTCCCGGTGTCCTGTCCGTATTGAGTGTCTTCAGTCTGTCTTCCCCACAAACCCTCTGGTGTGTGCATTCGGTCTCCCTCAGTGTCTGTCATCCATCCTGCTCCGAAGAAGGAATACCATCTCAACAATACTACAATCACATCCCCTTTTGTTATCCTCGTATGCTCCTCTGCTGTAATAAACATCTTTCATTATATACTCACCTAACTTGTCCGTCTGCTTCCCTAACATGTAGTGTATGTGTGTAAATGTGTATGGATGTTTCCCAGTGATGGGTTGCAGCTGGAAGGACATCCGCTGCGCGAAACATGTGCTGGATAAGTTGGCGGTTCATTCCACTGTGGCATCCCCAGATTAATAAAGGGACTAACCCAAAAAAAGAATGAATGAATTGTAATGGTTACTATGTATGGTAATAAATGCTTTATTAACTCAACTGCATCTAGTTTGTGACCTGATCTAGTGAATAATATTTATGCTTTGTAAATAAATCCCTTGTAAATGACAATTAAAGGCTCAACAAATGCACAGTAAATGTTTGCAATCATGCCTAAAATTAAAATTACTGTAAACTTTAAACATTGACGGATAACAGAAGTGTTTAGCGATGTTTAAACTTTACAGTAATTTTATTTTACATAAGATTGCAAAAATGTATTTTTCATTTGAGACTGTTTTATTTGTGTATCTTCAAATGAATAGAAATTAATAATGTCATTAATTTTTATTTTTTTATGAGCCTTTAATTGTCATTTATAAGGGATTTATAAATAGTCCTCACTTTAGATAAGGTCACAAAACTGAAACTGAAGTTAACTTAATAAAGCATTTATTAACATATTAGTAACTATTAGTATAAACTTGAATAATAAAATATATAAATGTTCATTTGAACAGTTTATTAATCATTTACTAACCCATTCTGAATGATCTTAAAATAGCACCAACTATTCTTAAACATATTTTGCAAATACTGCAGTAATTAACTAAAGAAAAAAATCATTAACAAAGTATGAAAATACAATCATTGATCTCATTATACATGTGCTTATAAGTCAAGAATACAGCATTTGTAGCTGTATTTATAAACGGTTTACTAATGTCTATTAATATAGAGTTAATAATTAACAAATATTGTATTAACTATTTGCTAATGCTTAATAGATGATTCATAGTGTATACTTATTATAGTGTTACCATAAATGCTGTACGAATATTTTTCATAATTAGTTCATGTTAGTAAATACATTAACTAATGAATCCTTATTTTAAAATGTGACCATCTAAACATAGGTGGAGCTGGGGTGGAGGAGGATTTCCGAAAAATGTGCTTCAACCTTGCAGTGCAGAACAACATTGATCATTTCAAAAGCCCCTCAATAGACTGATTTCCTACGGCCGCCATTTTAAAAGCGAAAGCGAGGCTGTGGTGGGAAGAAACCTGTAAGTTTCGCCTGAAGTCACAGGAACATTGTGTACCTGGCTGTATATCTTATCAGTGAAAAGAAAGTGACTCACATTTATCATTTCATTGCTTTCCGAGTGACACAAGGTCCGTTCTGAATGTATAGAAAAAATAAAAAGGGATATAGAACCTTGTTTTCAGCCAAGTTAAGGGAAATGGCACTAGTTAGCTAACGTTTTAGATGCCATTTATCAAACTCAAGTTAATGAACTGATTCTTTCACTAGACTACACTTGTCATGATACTGAATTTCCGTACTGAAAAAATTTCCCACGAACATTTGAGCACCGTTGAGCGCTTTTTTTAAACACTGCTGATTTGCCATTGTGTTCATCGGTGCTTAACAGAAATGATTCTGATTGACTGTGAAGGTCATCAGTTCACTGCAGTTCACCATTGCAAAAAGAGACTGAACTTCATGGCTTTAAAATGCTCCAGTGTCTGTGTATCTGTGTTTGCACTTGGTAAAGAGCGGTGAACTGATGACCTTCACAACCAATCACAGTCGAATCTGTTAAGTACTGGTGAACACAATGGCAAATCAGTTGTGTTTATGAACGTGCCTAAATGTTAGCAGGGAATGGACGTTTTTAAAATTTCAGTATCGTGACAACACTATTACAGACAACACGAGGGTGCGCTCCACACATTTTACACAGGACTGCATTGTTTTATCGCTCACTGGGTTACATAGGCTGAAGCAGGAAAGCCCTCATGGTGTTTGCCTTGTGCATGAACTGAAGTCTAGGAGGACACTTAAGCTTTATTTATGATTTTGCTTGATGCCTAATCTGCTTTTAATTGATTAAATGAAACTTTACTGAATTGTATTAAAGTGAAGTTTACACAACATATCCACTTTGAAATCGCAGAGACAGCTAGAGGTTATGAGACAGCATGTTGTTGCAATGTTTACAGTGTTGGTCCTCTACTTAAAAAAAAATAATAATACATTTTATTTAAAATACGCTTTTAATACTTCTGCGTTTCTTTTCACCGCAGCCTTACTTTCATTTTAATAAAATGGCGCCATGTGAAATAAGCGTATAATCTGGTTTGTCATGAACATACAGCACAATCCCAGACTCAACAGCTCTGTATCTATGAGATATATTGAAAGAGAATTTGAGCTAGACTGGGAGGTAGAAGGCAATAACAATGATCGTCAATCATTTTGAAGGCAGACCTTGGCTTTAGTGCTTCAGAATACCCAAAGCATTGTTGAATATACTACAGTGTAGTACGTGCTGATATTGATCAGATGATATCTTATAATTGTCTAATTATTTTTTTCATTTATGTCCGAATTTGTTTATTTATTTATTTGTAAATGCATGGCTTACTTTTAGAGCTTATTGCATATTCCTGCATATATTTCTGTTGCTTTTTAATCGTTTTCTAGTTCCAAAAAATCCCTGGGCTAAGAAACGTTTTACCATGCTAAAATATGCATTCCCTGACACGGACCATCCCTCCACGTCCAGACTGAATCTCTCAGGAGCGTTAAGTCTTACCACTAAGAACATTAGTGCTGATACAGAGCTACAGTAACAGTATGTTGTGCTCCAAGCACTCTTTCCCCTCTCCTTCCTTCTCTTCTCTGCAGGGAGCTTGCAATTCTAACTCATGTTTGACAAGATGGCAACTTTTTTTTTTTTTCCATTTTCTTTAGCCTAAGTTTGCTCAGCTGGATTTGGAAAAGTGTTTATTCCCCCAGCTCTGACATCCTTCAAAACCAGGGCCGTGTTTGTCTTTCCCCTGGACAGAGAAACCTCTTTTCTTTTCTTTTCTTTTCTTTTATATAAGCTTTCTTGTGCTCTACCTATTCTCTTTTATTACAAGCACATGAAGACACAATGGAGCAAACCTCCCTCTGGTCAATGCCAATATTGACCCTGAATAGTGCTTTGTTTATTGTGTTTGACCTTTGATCTGGCCCAGGCACCACAGGCTGTTTAAGATGGCTGACATTTCTGTAATATTATGCTTAGCACACTGTCAGCAATACCAGGCATTGAGTATTATTTATACATACATAATGCTACTATTTAGAGGTTTGGGGGTCAGGCTTTATGAAATAAATACTGCACATGGTGGCATTAAATCAAATAGATTTAATCAAATAATCAATCATTTATAGTTTCTTTATATCAAATATTGGTGGCTCAGTGGTTAGCAATGTCACCTCACAGCCAAAAGGTTGCTGGTTCGAGTCCCGGCTGGGTCAGTTGACATTTCTGTGTGGAGTTTGCATGTTCTTCCTGTGTTTGTGTGGGTTTCCGCCTGGGGCTCTGGACTCCCCCACAGTCCAAAAACATGTGCTGTAGGTGAATTGAATAAACTAAATTGTCCGTAGTGTGTGTGTGTGTGTGTGTGTGTGTGTGTGTGTGTTTGTGTGTGTGTGTGTGTGTGTGTGTGTGTGTGTGCGCGCTCGTGTGCACTTTTGTCAATCCTAATTCCTACATTTTTAAAGTGTATATTAGATTATAATTTACCCATCATTTATTAAAGTATAAAACATATTTTGAGGTACATATTAATATATATTTATTTTAAATGTAATTAATCATTAAGCTGCTCTAAAACGCTAAATGACTGAACTCCATCTTTTATGCATTTAGGAGCTAATCTGGGCAGTTGATATTATCCCAAACCTTTTTTAGCATGAACAAAAGAGTCCTTCAGTGGCCACTGCCCTTCTGCTCCTTTTCCAGGCTAAATTACCTGACAGGCTGACCGATCAGTCACTTTGGGAATAGAAAGATTTTTTTTTTCCTTTAATTAAAGGCTTTGCCGTCATTCACCTCTCTTTCACTTCCCTGTCTATGGCATTTTTACTTGTGTGGTCAAGTGTGTGCTGTGAGGGCTCAGGGGACGTAGTTGTCAAGAAAAAAAAACAAACACACAATACGTATACATTCGGTTAACTGCCATTTAGATAACAGCGAGGAATTGCAGTCGCAATCATTGGAGTGGTCAGAGTTAATCCAGTGGAAGGCAGCTATTCTCAACAATTGCTAATTGTATTGTTTATCCACCAGTCCTCTCTTTGTTGTGCTATTAGGAAATTATCTGTGCTCTCCACAGTAATATTATGAAATCAAACCAAAAAAATACACATTAATAGTTTTGTTCCTAAACAGTTTTACATTAAAACTGCTAGTAAATGTACAATTCATGTCATCCACTCATAGCAACACAGTCTGTCTAACAAAAGTGTTTACCAAATACGCATTAAACTAAATAAATGGTTGTCCCTGCAGAACAGCTCCCCCAAACTTTCCATGCAATCATGTTTCTCTTCAGCATTTTACAGCTAGGGGGATTCCAGGGTGGGAGGGCATGTGCTAACGTGATGGGGCTCACATACACCAGAAACGGGGTGATCAAAAAAAAAAGAGGCTTTCCTGTGTTTATTTCACGGAGACCCCGAGCCTGACCTCAGCCATCTGTGTGTGCAGTTAGCAAGCACCCTAAACCTCTCGCACTCTTTCTACGCTCGAGCGGAAAGGTCAGACGGGGAGTGCTGGTTAACCTGTCAACTGAGCGCCTCTGTGTCACCAAGCTTAAATTTTTAGGAGTAAATTTCATGGCCTAATTACTGTGATTATTAAGCTGATCTTAGATCAGCCCTGACAACCCTAAACAGAAATCCTTCTCGCTGTCTGGATGGGACAATAAACGTATTGAGAATAGCAATAGAACTGTGAATGGCACACTTTCCAGCTACAAAAATATCCAATCCTCTTTTTGGTCAATTAGCCATTTGGTTAATTAAATGCCTAAGCCATTCTCGAGCAGGATGTAAATAGTACAGAATGTATGAACAGCACACTATGATTAAAAACCACACACTGTAAAAAAATATTGCTCCCTTAAACTTTTTAGTTGACTTAAATTAAGTTTAAGTTTTCTAGTCATCTCAACTTACATCAATCAAACTGACTAAAATATTAAGTTAAACTTTGTATAACTTTAAACAAACAATTAAACCTGATTAACTTATTAAAATAAGTTAAAGCAACATACATAAATATTTGTAGTCTTAAATTGTTGTCATCACATTTTTACAGTGTAGTCTAACATACATATCAAATAAGAAAATATATAGATATAAGCAAAGTCTGGTTTGCTCTTTTTGACTTGTAGGCTTTTTTTAAAAAAGACTTTTAATTGGAAGTGATGTAATTGGAACATTTTGATAGTTCGAATACATTGAATACTTTTTAAAAATCTTGTTAAAAAGTATTCAATGTATTGGAACTACCATAACAAGATTTTAAGAGTTTATAAAATTCAGCTATATATGTTTCTTTTGACTATGTTGAATATTTGAACTAATGATGCTTTAAAAGCAATTTATGTTTTTACAAATAGCGTATGATAGATAAAGATGTTCTGATGCACTGTGTGGTGAAATTACACCAGCGTCCAGTGCATTATGTTAAAGGCATAATGCATCCAAAAGGGAAATCATCCCATTATTTACTTGTCTTTGTTCAGACAAGCACAATCAATTAGAATAAATAATATCCTTGCTCTATTTCTTTGAAGCTCTAACAGGCACCATCCATCCAGCCATCATAAAAGTACTATGACTCCAATGGGTTAATGAATGGCTTCTAAAGCAATTATACAGTAGAATTGTATTAACTATTATGATTGACTTTCAGCAACTGATATACATTCATTAGAGAGTAGAGTTCTGCAGAGATGAATACATTCTTTACCATTACAAAGCTCAGGAGGAGGTAATTTAATGGGATCGTTCAACCCAAAATGAGAATGTATATATTATTTACTCATCCAAGTGTTTCCAAACTACACTACCTGACAAAAGTCTTGTCTTCGATCCCAGTTGTAAGAGCAACAAAAAATAACTTGACTTCTAGATGATCATTTGAAAAAGTGGCAGAAGGTTGTTTTTTCTGATGAGTTATCTGTTGAACTGCATCCCAATCATCCCAAATACTGCAGAAGACCTATTGGAACCCGCACGGACCCAAGATTCTCATAGAAATCAGTCAAGTTGGGTGAAGGAAAATCATGGTTTTGGGCATACATTCAGTATGGGGGTGTGCAAGAAATCTGCAGAGTGGATGGCAACATCAACAGGCTGAGATTTCAAGATATTTGTACTGCTCGTTACATTACAAACCACAGGATAGGGCTAATTTGTCAGTAGGATAGCGCTCCTTCAGCCTCCACATCAAAGTTCCTGAAGGTCAAGGTTCTTCAGGATTGGCCATCCCAGTCACCAGATATGAACATTATTGAGCATCTCTGGGGTACGATGGAGGAGGTGTTGAAGATAAAAGAATTTTAATGAACTCTGGAAGTGCTGCAAAAATGCTTTCTTTGCCATTCCAGATGACAATATTAATAAGTTATTTGAGTCATTGCAGGAATGTATGGATGCAGTCCTCCAAGCTCATGGGAGTCATACACAATATTAATTCTTTTTCCACTGCACCATGACTTTATATTCTATACTCTACATTATCACTGTTAAGTGGCAAGACTTTTGTCTAAGCGAAGTCAGACCTTACTGTGCTACTTAAATAACAAAAATCAAGACATGATCTTATATTATTTTGGTAGAGAATAGGTGAAAATACTTTTGTCAGGTAGTGTATGAGTTTCTGTTCTGTTGAAGAAAGCTGAAACCCTTTAACCGTAGACTTCCATAGTATAGGGACAAAAATACTGTGGAAGTCAGTTTACTTTTTAACCTTTCTTCAAAATATTTTCATTTGTGTTGAACAGAAGAAAGAGTTTGAGGTTGGTTTGGAACAAGTGGAGGTGAGTAAATTGACATTTTTCAGTTTTGGGTGAAATATCCCTTTAATTTAACTCAAATCTGACAAAAGAAAGGCATATACCTAGGCTGGCTTGGGAGTACATGGGTTATGCGATCATTTTCATTTTAAATGAACTAGTTATTTATTTGTTTCCATATCTAGAATTCTACAGAGGACTAAAATTTGCTGTATGTAAAATTTAGTCTGAAAGTGCCTTAAAGTAGATCTGAAAGTGCCTTTTTTTCAAATGTTGACTTTCATTCAGTTAATGATATAAAATAGCTGTTTGTTAATATAAAATATCTATAAAGTTTTAAATATCAAAGTGCACCGCAATGAAATTGTCTTCTAAAAGAAAGAATAAAATCTGAACTGCTGAAACATCAGCTATTCCACATTCACAGTAACTGTTGTAGATCTGTAAAAAAAAAAAATTGCACAATTCTGTTTCATCCTGTCTACTGGCTACCCAAGAACAACATCTACTAATTCCTCAAACATAATTTGTTGTTTCCTGTTGTCAACAATTATTTCAGGCAGCATTATTAAATGAATTGAGAACTGATTCTCCTGTCATAATCCCTAAATTTGTGAAATGAATCTCTTGCTCACAGTACACAATATGTGCGCAGTGTTATTTATGATGAGAGAATTTGTGAAATCACAGTATTCAGTAACTGAATCGGTCAACAAAAATCAACATTTTCAGAGGTGACTAATTTTAACATCTGACTGGCCATTGCATTCAGAATCTCAATAGAAATGCATGTAAAGTAGATGCAAGGCATAAAGGCATGCAAGGCTATACAAAAATAATTCGAAATTTTTGTGTGGTTTCATTTGTTGCCATTGTTATCTGTATTTATATTATACCCAAATGTCCAAAAAAACAGTAAATGGTGACTTATGGTTTGCATATGTTTTACCACACGTATTTTATTGCTGCTTAAACATCCGAAGTATTGATTGTGCAGTTTTAACATTACATTGTCAAACGCTTAGCTTACAGTGTACTGTTGTTTTAAACAGCTGGTGTAGCAGGAACGAAACAGCTTTAACCTCTTGGGTTTATAGTTGTGGGTGTGATTGAGTGGATGTGTGTTAAACATGCAGTTTTGTGGTTCAACAACAAACATCTGAATTCCCAACAGTTGCCTTATCACATTAAGCATATCATCAAGAGAGGATTTATGTCAATTTATATACTGTATTGAGATAATTTTATTATGCATTACATTTCAAGTGGTTGAGTTGGTTGCTGCACTTATATCAATCAATAAGTTGTTAAGCTATTAAAAACCCAAACTGTCTAGAACATAATTCACCTGCTTTGTAAAAGTTTAGTTATAAAGCAGGCCAAAAAAGTTTCAATTAATAAAAGACCATTTTTTTTTCTGCGTATTTTTAGGCATATTTGTATATACTGTAGGCACATTTGAATGATTGTTCAAATACTAAGTGCTATTTTTGGGTGATATGACAGAAATCTCATATCACAATAAAAGTAATTCATATCCTGATAAAGATATAAGTCAAGATATAATACATTTTCTGTGAATTCAATCAATTAGTTTATGTACTACACTACATAAATTAACCCATCTTAAAACTCTAAGATAACTTGCTGCACAGCTTACGGCAGTTGACTATATTTAAGTTGAGTTGACTAGCAAGTTGCCTTACAGTTTTAAATTGAGTGAAGTTTTTTTTTTTTTTTTACAGTGTACATGAAAAACACGTCCCTTAAAAATAAAATTCCCCATGAAAATAAATTCCATTTTTTACATTTTAAAGAACTTGAAACATATACACGTTTCATATACTACATATACTCACAAAAATACTCATCATCACAAACTCTTGAACATATTTCTCATCTTATTTAGAACTTCAGGGCAAATGTTTGATTAGGAATGTATAAATATAAAATACATTTTGAATAAATATAAAACATTAAAAAAAAAAAATGATTACAGGCCCACCCTAAAACAGTGCTAAATAAAATAAAAAATATAAACACTGTATTTTCAAGATTGCAACTTTCTCACAATGCTGTTATTCATGTTTTTGTCTGCATTCCATTAATGTCATGTAATGCTCATAAAATTTATGAAAATGTATTACAATAAACTATCTATTTTGTGACACAATATAAACGACAGAGCGTAATATGGAAAGATATACTTTTTATAATGTCCATACAATATAAACTGTCATATTGAGAGTTATATGTTGAACATTGTTTCTTGGTATTTATGTGCAAGGGTTCTTCAAAGTCAATACTGTGTCTTCCTTTGGCCAACTAATCCATAGCTGTTTCAGTCCACCTATTTTTATGCACATTTTGAAGATGAAAATAAAAGTTAATGGAAATGTCAAGATGCACATCAATTTTGAAAATTCGCATTAAAAAATGTATGCGCATAACTTAGTATAATAAACTTTTTATTGGATAAGAAATGATATACATAAATGCATAAACTAAGTTGGAAACACTTTTACTGGACAACTTTCAAATCAAATCAAATTAAATCACTTTTATTGTCACATCACGTGTACTATGATGAGTGAAAAGCTTAGAGTATGTGGTATGCGCTTAGAGTACTTACTGTAGAGCATACTTAGAGTAATTCCAGTGTGCGCATTAAAAAAAAGTCATGTGATTTTGTTATAAGAGATCATGTGATTGATAGTGAATGCACAAAAGAAGCAGGCTGAGCACATTGGAAAACATCTGAAGTGTTGTTTTGGTCATTCTAAAATGCTTTAACGGTTTCAGTATTAGTGTTATTATATTATTAATGACCTCCAGAACTGTCAAGAGCATCTGTGCTCTGCATATCATGCCTTCAAACACCACCATGCATTTATTGTATGTCGGCATTGTCTTCTGAGATGCAAGGAATTTATTAAATAAGGAAAAGATTCACGCAGCTTCTCCTACATCATTACATTCCATTTTTACTTTTGCCAGTTGGTGCCTTCATCAGGAAGTGACGATTTTGTTCTCTTTGACTCATTGGATGGAAACGCTGGTTTATTTGCACATCTTTTATGCGATATTCCAGTTTTGCGCATGAAGTTAATTTGCATCTTTAGATAGAAACATAGCTTATGAAATACAATAATGGTTTTATCCCCATTGTTCTCAAGTTGCTGTAGTGAATATGTCACAAACCTTTTTAAACTCAAGATCCCTGACTTTGGCCTTGCTGAAAGGCAATATATGCCTTTTGTCAAGGTAAGCACAGTAATTCTCAAGGTGGAAAACATCCTTGTTTTTAATTACATGTGATGTTTTTTTCAGTTTTTGTTTTTTTTAAGCAATCTTTAGATGTGATCCATATGCTGTATATCAAGCTTGAACTTGAATTGAAGTGTCTTTTCCCTCAAGTTCATTATTAAGTGCATTCAGCTTTGTGGCCAAGTCTAAAATTCAGCAGTCTTGCATCATCTGTCAGTTCATTGGGCTCCTCGTTCCTTGCACTAAGAAAAATTTTGATCAACAAAGCATGTCAACAAACCATTGTAACACCTTTCTGAGACTCAACCACTGGACGTCAGCGTGAGTGTTCATCATGCTAGGGCCTTAAATAAGCAATGTTGAAGCACTTTTGCTAGTTTTGAGTTTTTCAGTTTGACAGCCATGTGTCACAGGGTGTGCTGAGAAATCACACAGTGATTGTGCCATAAGGATTCCCTGAGTTCATGCACTGTGTTGTAAAACCAGAGCACATACCAAGCATTGTTGTTGCCTTTTTTGACCCCCTGCTAAATTATCACCACTCACCCCATTGAAGTCACTACCTGATTGCCTAATATAAAACCTAACCCCTAATTCTAACCCCAACACCTAACCCTAAACCTACCAGGTAGGGTTGGGTCGATAGACGATGGCATTGTCCATTGCTGATGGCCGATATACATCACGATGCTGAGCTGGCATCGCAATCCTCCACCCCGCCCCCATCGCAGCAACAACTCACTCACGAATAATAAACACTTTCACTTTCGGCTCGTTTACACTAATACATGTTAGTTTTATGTGGCATTTTAGAACTAAAACGATCCATGTCCACACTGGCGTTTCATCTAGCATTTCTGAAAAGCCCTCCTTCCACACTGTAGTACTGAAAATGCACATTATGTGACCACACACACACAGAATCATGTGCTGCAGCGTATGCACACGTCTGAGCTCCAGCAGTCAGCAGGTGCTTTGGGCACAAAACCCCAGTGAGCAGTGCACATCAGACAGTTTATCAAGGATGTACCCCTGGATGGAATCTCACTATAGTTGTTAAAGGTGATATTTAATTCATCTTGTCTCTATCTAACATCTCTTCTGTCTTTTGAATCTATCAGCTAATGTATCAATGCATCAGTACACTGCTTCAATCTTTTGCTTTCACGCTTGTACTGAGTAATTTTAGCGAAAACCTCAGATACCGTTGCTTGGTTGGTTCATCTTCATTATGGACATCTTAATAACCACACAGATCACTGCATATGCTTGTCAGAGTCCCGCAGAAAAAGTGATTGACAGGTGATAATTTGTGTGTAACTTATCTTTAATTATTTATGATTTGGTAATGGGTAAAACAAAGACTATGCGGGTCAGGTAGTTGAAACGGTAGGCTGCAAATAATTAATTTGTTATGAATTAATTAGTTATTCATAAATAATTAATTCACCACCACCTACGACGACGATACTATCGTCAATCGCAATGTTTCATATTAGACATCGTATGATGCCAAATTGGTCGACATCGCCCAACCCTACTACCAGTACAAGGGTGTGATACATGACCTTTAAAACTTCCTGGTGCTTGTCCTCAGACAGCGACTGTCCTTGTCGCCGATGCAGGACTGATCAGAACATTGTGTAATGCATTTTTCATCTCATCTTTGATTTTGAAATCCTTGAAAATAGTCTCTGTTGTAGTGACTCTTGCTCTTAATGTATAAATAATTTGCTATCAGTAAAAGGTGTTTCGTTTCAGCTAAAAAATAAATCACACCAATTTCTGCTTCACAAAAAAATTGCGTAAGCCTTTCTAAAAATGAAGGTATGGCAGAATAAATTGTAAATCATTTATTAAGGATTATAATTCATATGATGATTTAATACGGTGCAATTAAGTAATATTGAGATTAAATATGTTTAATTGTATAGTTTATTAAGATACACCAGTTTATTAACGTTCCTTGCACAGATCACACACTTTCACGGGTAACTGACTTTACATTTCTGATGAGGGGTGTTGCAGTGCCCCTCAAGATTTATTGTTATACATTGTTCTGGTTATGACATATCACACAAAGATGATTGTCTTTCTCCATGGTTAAAGTAAATTCCTTCTCCTATTCTTGGGAACTGTTGTGTTGTTGCCCTCTATTGTGGAGCCCCAATCTGAACTCTGTTGTTATTATGCTTATGGGCTCACAGACTGTTATAACTATGGAGTGTTGGACAGAGTGGGCCATTTTTTTGGATACACTTTGGTTACTTAATAAAATGGGAATGGTTGGTGATATTAACGTCCTGTTTGTGGCACATTAGTATATGTGAGGGGGCTTGTAAATAACTCATGAAAGAAGAAAGTTACATTAAAACCACGCACACCATTGTTTTTTCTTGTGAGATTCCCAATAAGTTTATTAACGTGTATCCATATAAATAGCCCACCCTGTATATCAACATTTGTGAAATTGTGACAGTTAATTTACAGATTTTCGCTGGTCTAATTAATGAAAATAAACACAGCAATTGAATTAGGAGTAAAGATCCAAGGCTTATGATGATGCCTTTTTCTTGTACTTATTTTACTGTTATTTTGGGGAGCTACCATGAGAATGATAAAGATCTACAGTACCAGATGATCACAATCAATGGTTTGACAACCACTGCTCTAGGGTGGTTTGACTCCAATTTGGACCACACTTGTGTTGATTTTTATATAGGATAAGCCAAAACATTATGCCTATCTGCCAAATATACTATTAGTGGTTCATAAGCTGCCAAAACAGGACAATTATGCCTCAACATGAAATCTACAATACTGTACCTCTAAAGGTACCTGGTGGTATCTGCCAAGACTTTAGCTTCAGGACATAGTATTCAGGTCATGTAGGTATAAAACTTCCAATAGTTTCTTAACTGGACTGAGGTCAGGGAAATTTAAAGCATTTTGCATTTTTTTTTTAATTTAATTTGCTTTTTATATGGTGATTAATTCCACCAAGAAACAGCATTGTCACGAAGGTGTGTACAGTACTTGGTCTGCAGCAACCTTTAGATGAGTATCATGTGAAATTTACATCCACATTAAAGGCCAGAGGGATATTGCATTAAAGTAGAATTAAAGAAGGATTTCAGAAAAAGTGCAGCTTGACCTATATACTGTTGTAGTGAGAATAATTAGCCCTCCTGAATTTTTAGCCCCCCTCTACTGTATATTTTCCCTAGTTTCTGTTTAACGAAGATAATTTATTTTTTAACACATAATAGTTTTCTGTCGGCGCCAGTGGTGTAGTGGTTTGTGTGTTGACACATGCACTCTGGTGCTCGTGGTGACCCGAGTTCGATTCCTGCCTCTCGGTCCTATGCCGATCTTTTCCCTCTCTCTGCTCCCCATGCTTTTCTGTCAGTACTCTCTACTGTCCTATCTAATAAAGGTGAAAACTCCTAAAAAATAATAATAATTATAAATAGTTTTCTAATAACTGATTTCTTTTATCTTTGCCATGATGACAGTACATAATATTTTACTAGATATTTATCAAGATACTAGTTTTCAGCTAGTGCAATTTAAAGGGTTAACTAGGTTAATTTGGTTAACTAGGCATGTTAGGGTAATTAGACAAGTCATTGTAAAATGATGGTTTGTTCTGTAGACAATTGAAAAAAGTATAATGTTTAAGGGGGCTAATACTATTGACCTTAAAATGTTTTAAAAAAAAATCCCTTCACACACAAACTAGGTCTACCTGAAAATTTTAATTAGAAAAGGCTCAATAATATTATACATTGGACAGATCAACGCATTGATTTCTTTCCTTTGTGCTGCTAAGTTTTGAAGTGTCCGCAGATACTGTGCGCTGCGTCTCAGTGATGCATCAAGCGTGTCATTTATGCACCGGAGACGCGACATGCGCTGCTCCGTAAAATTATTCTTTAGGCTATTGTTAAAAGTTTCTGTTTTACTCATCCTTCCAACTGAGTTTATTCTTCCGACGGGAATACTTTCAGTGTTGTGAATAGTTTGTAAATCCTGGCTCATTGTGGCCAAAGTAGTTGATTAAATTAATAAAAAGTGAAACTGATGGGCACAATAGGGATTGTCATTAACAGAAAATTATTTCATTTAAATTTAATTTTATTTATTTTATTTAAATTAATCAATATTAAATATTAAAATGAATATTTTATTTAAAAGACATGTTTGTGTTTTGATTAGGGTCAGTAGTGGTAGCTTTCAGATTTCAAAGAAAAATTGTAATTAAAAAAGGAAACATAAGATGAACCACAACAGATCAATGTCATAACAAATTCTCAAATAATGTAGCCTAGTGATATTATTTGAGAAATTATTTGAGTTTATCACCAGAACTACAGAAACTGTGACAAAAAAAGGGGGCACAGTATCGGGATCGGATCTGTATCGGTCTTTATTTATTTATAAATAAATTTATTTATTTTATAATTTTGTTTTTTTTTATCTGAAATGCTCATATAAACGTGAAAAAAAAATCCTAACATTATTTATTTTACATATTTTTTGTATTCTAATGGTTGGAAAATATGTCAACGACCAAGAATATGGAGTGACTGTAAAACACATGAATTTCTAGTAAAACTGACAGTGAAACTACCAGATAAATCAATACGTTTAATATTAACATGGTTGTTAGCCTGCTCTGGAGACATTTTTGAGATGTCGAGATGCATTCCTTCCACATTCATCTTTTTTTTTATTTTTTTACTTATTTATTTGGATGCCGCAGTTGGTCTTCAGTTGGCTTGGACCAGACTGGATGGCCATCAATTCTCTCGTGCACTAGTGAACCTTGGGTGTTCAACACCTGGTTTGTGGTTTGTCTGATCCTGGACCACAATTACTAAATTCTCACCACTACTGACTGTGAGCAAACCACAAGTAGTGCAGTTTCAGACATTGCCGACCCAGTCATCTTGCCATCATAGTCATCTTGTTTTTCTTTACCAAAATGCTTCAGATCTTTATTCCTGCCCATTTTGTTTGCATCTAATATGAGGATGAAATAAACTAATAGTTTGATGATTTAACTGTATAGTTGTGAAAAGTTTATTGTGAACAATCCAGTAGAGGAGTGGGAAGCATGTGAACTCAGTTAGGGTAGTTCAGATATCATTTTATAATCCATTTAATTGTGTTTCGGCTAGCTAATTTAAAATGGACACCACTCTTTCTGCCCTCAAAAAGAGCTTACAGAGTCATATCTATCAAACAGAAACTCAATGTCAGTTTCTAGTGCACGTCTCTTAACTGCTGGAAGGCTGCAAATATTGCATTAGTCCACTCAGAAAATGTCAAGAGCCCGGAGAAGGATCTACACATCAGGATCAGAGAGGAAAGGTCTGATGTGTTTCACTTAACATTCTTTCCCACTCTTCCCACAGTCCATGTATAGGTACAGTGGACTGTGCTCTTCAAAGAATGGGTTTCAAACTGTTATGGGAACATCTTAGGCTGATAAGACACGACTGCTGGAGTGCTGGAGGTCTTTATGGCTGGTCGTGAGTCATCACTTTAAACATTTAGATGAAGTTCTGCTATTATTAGCAAGTGATCAATCAATTCCGTTTCTGAGAATAAACCCTCATGATCGAGAGGATCCAAGCCCATCCCTTTAGGTAGGATAGTTATCAGAAAACTCAGTTGAGGGCTTTCAGGGTGAGGCTATTCTTAGATACACTCCAGTCTTTTACATTTCCCATATGTGTTCTTTACAAAGAGATTTTAAATAGGCTGTATGATCAAATATTTTTACGTTCATCCGCCAGTTTTTTACAATAAAAAAAAATCAATGTGGAAATTGGCTTCATTAATTAGACTACTTATTTAACAAATCAATAGTACTACATATAGTATTAATGCTCAAGACTTGGACCATGACCGATATGGCCACAGTCTTGAGCATTAATACTATGTGTAGTATTGATTTGTGGAATAACTAATCCAACAAATGGAGCATATGTTCAGGAATCAACTTTGAAAAGTTAGGGTTTTGGATTAATGCTGCATGAATGGACATAACCTGTCAGTGCTGAACTCAATGCGACCCTCAAACTTGTTTTAGTGCACAAGGAAAATTAAAATAGAATGTGTAGCCTAAATTATGGCTCAAAAGGGCACATGCACTTCCCTAGGGAGAACTTCACACTCTAGGTCAACAGTCGTAGGTTAGTTGTTGACAACTATAGTTTTCTTTAGGGGAAAGAAAAATATTTAGGAATTTCCACAGACATACAATAGTAGTTTTGAAAGCTTGATCCTGTATAATTTTAACAATTAATGAATTAACAGCATGTGAACCTGCGTTAGTATTTATTTCACTGCTCATTACTATTTATGTTATATTTCTTGTGTCCTGCCCCAATCAACCCAATGACTAGGCCCACACGGAATCTGCGCACAGAGAAACCCGCAGATTTCCGCAGATTTCTAGCCCATCATTAAGTCTATGCATTTACTTGTGTAAATGTGTTTGAATTTATATTTATTCAGGTTTTAAAATTAATTTCACTAATATTATTGTGGCATAATAATAGTAATATTAAAATGTTGTTATGATTTATTTACAATACAGTTTGTAAAGTTATATTTTCTGTCTTTTAGTAGAAATATTATACAAGAGACTTGCTTTGTTTAACAGATAAGTGGATCTAATTGGATTTGCATTGTAAACATTAAATAAAAGGTAAAAATGTATAATTTTTTTATTTAATATATTAGGTTTTTAGTTATGATACTCCCATAATCATTCCGCATAAATATATATATATATATATATTTTTTTACAAATTTCTCCACAGAAATAGCAAAATATGTCCGCAAATTCTGTCTGACTCTACCAATGACCTAATCTTTGATGTCAGCACTACGAAAGGGGGAAAATTAACTCAGTCAAGAATATATTTTTATTTCTCTTTAAGATCCCAATATCAGTAAGAGCTTACTGCACAACGATAGAAGAAAAACTAAAAAGATGGGAAATTGGGCAGCGTTTTATTGGTAGATTATTATTATTTTTTTTTTTTTTTATTGAATTGCATTAATAGCATTACTTGAATTTGACAAAGATAAGCCCACATTAATTTCTTAAGGCTATTTGTGGCTGTATTGGAAAACTGTTCTTGATTCTGTTATTGGTTTTCTATTGCCACCCTTTTACAATGCTAAGCTGGATTTGTAAGAGGACTGCCTACAACAGTGATTGTAAATTTCTCACATTTCTCATAATAATCTTTAAAAGGTTAGTTCGGTAAAAGTTTTTACAGTTTTTTTTTTTTTGTCACATAAAAGGGGTCCTGAAGCTTCATATTATTGCAGTTGAACCACTGAAGTGAACCATGGAATGCTTTGAAAATGTTTTTGGTTCCTTTTCTGGAACCAGTTGTGACTGAGCGCCTTAGACGAGGGATGATGGAGCTTTCAGATTTAATTTAAATTGTCTAAATTAGTTTTCTTAAGATGAACAAAGGTCTCAAGAGAATGGAACAACATAAGAGTGAGCAAATAATAACATCATTTTTTTTTTTTTGGTTGAACTAATCCTTAAAGTATTTTACAGTACACCTTAACTTTCACAGTTTGTATCAGATGATTGAATCTCCCGGTCCACCACATCCCAAATGTGCTCTATTGGATTAAGTTCTGGTGACTGTAGAGGCCATTTGAGTACAGTGAACTCATTGTCATGTTTAGGAAACCAGTCTGAGATGATTGGAAATTTATGACATGGCGCATTATCCTGCTGAATGTAGCCATTAGAAGATGGGCACACTGTGGTCATAAAGGGATAAACATGGTCAGCAACAATACTCAGGTAGGCTGTGGCATTGACACGATGCTCAATTGATACTAATGGGCCCAAAGTGTGATGGGCCCAAGAAAATATCCCTCACACCATTACACCACCAGCAGCCTGAACCGTTGATACAAGGCAGGATGGATCCATGCTTTCATGTTGTTGATGCCAAATTCTGACCCTAACATTCGAATGTCGTAGCAGAAATCGAGACTCATCAGACTATAGGCAGCATTTTTTCAATCTTTTATTGTCAAATTTTGGAGAGCCTGTGCGAATTGAAGCCTCAGTTTCCTGTTTTTAGCTGACAGGAGTGGCACCCGCTGTGGTCTTCTGCTGCTGTAGCCCATCCACCTCAAGGTTGGACGTGTTGTGCATTCAGAGATGCTCTTCTGCACACCTCGGTTGTAACGAGTGGTTATTTGAGTTACTGCTGCCTTTCTATCAGCTCAAACCAGTCTGGCCATTGTCCTCTGACCTCTGGCATCAACAAGGCATATGTGCCCACAGAACTGCCGCTCACTGGAGATTTTTTGTTTTCGGACCATTCTTTGTAAACCGTAGAGATGGTTGTGCGTGAAAATCCCAGTAGATCAGCAGTTTCTGAAATACTCAGACTATATTTCTAAATTATGACTGTTGGCTTACATTTAAAAGGCCTAAAACATTACAGTGTATTTTCAAAAGCAAAAACTGACATGTAATATGGTTAATAAAAATGTTGTTTTTGATTTTAAAGAAAAGAGCAGCAGCAGGTTGCGCTGAGTGCCTATGTTTATGACTAGATAAATCTGCTGAGAGATGATGACGTCTTTTCCCAACTGTTAACTTCACACTAATGGATCTCTTTTTGCTGTGGGAAAAAATAACTAAAGGGTGTGAGGGCTTAGTGACGCATTGACTGGATGGCGTGGCCAACTGATAAATGGCCTACAGTGTAAAGTACAGCTGGATAGGATTCACTAACAATGTGTGAAGGGATGTGAAGATTTTGGATGCATCTCAAAACCAAGCAAGCTCCCTAAAGAGATGTGCTGTACATGGTCAAATGTGCATATGGGACAATGTCATTAGGAGTGCAGTACAGCATGACTCTTTCCTTCCCTCTGCTGTTTGTTGGGTTTATCGGATACACGGGGCTTACCATTTAATCGAGTAAATCCATCTCCATATTCCAGGGCTCAAAGAGATGCAGTTGGAAAATGTGAGACTGCAATGGAGTTGTAATAGACTTGGGGGTAATATTTATGAAAATAGGGTGCTTATAAATTAGGCTGACAAGAATGTGACATCTTCTTTAAAGATACAAACAAATCATGGAAATAGTTAGAAGTAATTTGAATTTTTATTTTAGATTATTTGTGGTGGTCAAGGATTTCATTTGATTCAAATTTATAGGCCTATTCAGAAACCTTAATTCCTTTTTCTCTGTATGCTTGTGTTGCTCTCTGAAAGAATGTCTGAAAAGTTAAAGAATTTTGACATTTTTATTCAGACATGTTAATTTTGTTTTATGTTTGTGAATTCAAAACAAACACTTTCATAGGACCAGTTATTTGAAATGATTACCACAGATGCAGCATCTGACTGTCTCTGACACACATGCGCACACACAGTGAAGTATTTAAGTGATTCCAAATGTTTCTCTGACAAACAATGAGGCACTGTTTGTTTTTTTTTCGTTTTTTTTAGAGTTGTATGCCCCCCAAACCAGAAATTTGGTTTGGTTCAGTCTCATGTAGAAAAATCTTGTTGTTAATGCATGTTCTTTTCTTTTTTTTTTTACATTTGCTTTTACATTCGTTTCTTGTCTGCTGTTACTTGACTTGGAATCAAATTTTAACCCAATGGCAACATGCTTTAATTTAGATACAATGATAAACATTTTAATTTCTTAATTTCAGATTATTGAATTGTTTTCTTTTCAAAGTACACTCGTATATATTCTGTTCATTAGCACTGTAAGAGTATAACAGAACATCTACAGGAATGTCTGGAGATGTTCTGTGCTGGACAGTCTAGGTCTCTAATGCCCCATAACTGGCTACAGAGTCCAGAATGGAAATAATTATAAAAGCATCAAAGCTTGTGGAACATTGTTGCTTTTGTTTATATTTTGTTTAAAATTTTTTGCAGACCATCTGAGAGCACAAATGACAACATTTCTTAGTCAAACACATGACTCAACAAATACCTATACATTATTGGTGCAACAGTACAGATTGCTCACAGTTCGTATCATTTGTATCATTGTTTTGGTTTGGTATATAAAATGTTTAGTAAAAAAAAATTATTATAAAATAAGACAAAATAAGCAAATAAGCACAAATACATACAAAACAGCAAATATACTGTCAACATAAACTGCTTTTCTGTTGTTGTTGTTGTTTCCTATCTAAGTAGTTTTCAGGTACAACAAGCCAACATAAAGTATTGACGCATAATGTATTTGATAGTTGGAATGTGTATCCATGGAATGAAACATTAGCTGAACTCTTACACATTGTCATTTATTACAAATGTATAATAGTCATCTAATTTGATAAGAACCATGGGGGATGAACGTGCTGAAATGTGGGTGGAGAATGGTATGCTTAAATTTTTTTATAATCATTATTATTATTTTTTTTTTTTTTTTCAGAGAACTTTAGGACTCTCTGACTGGATCATTTAAACATTCATACATTCAAACATGCACAGAGACAGTTCCAAGAGTAATAGAAATATGCTATTTGCTATGAATGTAATATGCAATTTACATATGCATATTTAACCATGGGGGTTGTACCTAACGGTTAAATAGTATATTGAGTAATGTGGCAACCCTAATATACATATATATGTGACACACTCTGTGAAAATCTAGCTAAGGTAATTTATGTGATTGTTTGCGTTTTTGACATAAAATCATTCTACACAATGTAAAGAATATTGTGTAAAAATATATCCTTGGTACGTTTAATATTGACTGAGTTATGCCATGTGAAATATTTGCTTCATTTCAGACTTTGAAAATTATCATTTTGAGAAAATTAAGAAATTTTTTTTATTTAATATTGCCACACATCTGAATCAAAATTATCCTGACTATATGCAATATCCCAAATTAAAGAGATTCTCCCATAATTTTCAGTGATATATGACACATTTATGGAACTTTTTATTTTTAAGTTTTGTAAAACAGGTCTCCTTGTTATCATGTGATGGTCCAAATAGCATAAAAACAATTAAACTATTGGGCATGCATGGTACAGCAGATCAAATGTAAAATCAAATATCAACTATTCAGTAGAAAATACTAATAAATATAATATAATATAATATAATATAATATAATATAATATAATATAATATAATATAATGACGCAGTGGCGCAGTGCTGTCGCCTCACAGCAATAAGGTCGCTGGTTCGATCCTCGCTTGGCTCAACTGGCGTTTCTGTCTGGAGTTTTCATGTTCTCCCTGCATTTGCGTGGGTTTCCTCCGGGTGCCCCACACAGTCCAAAGACATGTGGTACAGGTAAATTGGCTAGGCTAAATTGTCCGTTGTGTATGAGTGTGAATAAGTGTGTATGGATGTTTCCCAGAAATGGGTTGCAGCTGGAAGGGCATCTGCTGCTTAAAGCATATTCTGGATGGGTTGGCAGTTCATTCTGCTGTGGCGACCCCGGACTAATAAAGGGACTAAGCCGAAAAGAAAATGAATGAATGAATAATATAATATAATATAATATAATATATTTCACATATGTGTGGAGTTTGCACGTTCTCCCTATGTTCGATGTAGGTTTCCTCCAGGTGCACCAGGTTTCCCCCACAGTTCAAACACATGCGCTATAGGTGAATTGAATAAACTAAATTGCCCTATAGTGTATGTATGTGAATGCAAGAGTGTATAGGTGCTTCACAGTGTTGGGTTATGGTTGAAAGGCCATCCGCTGCAAAAAACAAATGCTGGATAACCTGGCAGTTCATTCCACTATGGCGAACAAAGGGACTAAGCTGAAAAGAAAATGAATGAATGAATATAATAAAGGGAAATATTTAAAATCTAAATTACCAACACAATCTCACAGCAATTCGTAACTTTTTTATTAAGTGGCAAATTCATATGAATTCGTATGATCTAATTCGTACAATTTAGAACAATTTGCTCATCCCCCAGTGACGGTTGGGTTTAGGGGTGGGGTTAGGTGCCACGCCTCCTTTTTTAAAATCGTACAATTTCATACGACTGAACTCGTACGAATTCGTACGAATTAGCCACTAAACTGACAAATTGTAAAATACTTACGTTTTCTCGTGAGATCAGGCTGAAATTACTATAATAATTATTTTTTTGTTAGCATTACATTGACTGGATACACAATCGCATTAACTACATCTAGCAACAATAAAGGTAGCCCATATGTGACAAACTTTCTATCAAATTCCTCCCCAGCTTTGTCTAAGAATGATCTTTGCTTGTCCTGTAATCCTGTATAGGATGTAGTGTCATAATTTGTGGCAATTCCACAGAGAGTTAATGTATCATATTACTGTAGCTGTTAAACAATCTGCTGACCTGTCTGAGAGATAATTCTTCATACAATAGCATCAGTTTGTTAACTATAAAATAACCTTAAAACAAGCGGATTACGTTGACACAAGCTGAGCTTTAAAACAAAATTAACAGTTTTGAACAGAAACTTTGGCAATGAACAGTAATTTTGGCAACGAAGCAGAAAACTCTAAACAGAAACAGGAACAAGGCTAAAGTCACAGTTTTCTGTTGCAGTGACTGACCTGACGTTTGTGCTTATGGAAAGATATTCAATTATTTTATTAGCCTGTTGCTTTCATCTTCATCTTTCATCTTCAATTCTTTTCAATGTGGGGGTATATTCTTGGCACACTTTGGGCTCCTTTGGGCATTTTTTGCCATGCATTTTTAATAATCTTTCAAATTTTATACATATGGAGATCATAACAATTTGTTTGTGCTTAAACTCATGAAAAACAGTTGTAGGGTGTAAGAAAATCCACACAGCTGTGCTCCTGTGATCAAGGAAGCTGACATTTACCACCAACACTTTACCCACACATTATGCAGTTGTGATAATTCTTTCTACTTTTCCAATCTGTTTCAGTCCAGATGATTATTTCTTGTGGTTGTTCCGAGTCTGTTTGTAATGCAGGGTGATAATATAAGCCTGGTCTCTTAGTCCCACTCTCTGACAATGCTCTTTTCAGCTTAAAGTTTATGAAATTGGGAAATCGTTACCCTTTTTTTCTTCTTATTCAAATGAAAAGCCTGCAAGCCATCTTAAGTTTCACAGCTGAAATATCTGTTTCTGCTACAGAAGGTTTAGATGTGAAAACACATGTACCCAGGAGACCCCAAATACTTTTTCAAAATCAGAAATGTAATGGTAAACTCTCAAAGTGGGAGAGAAATGCATCCAATGAGATCAGTGGGAGACCGGGAACAAGACGAACTGCACATGTCAAAGTTTTAGGCAGATTTAGGATACCAGACCCTCTTAGCATACAGGAAGTAACTTGGGAAAAGAAGAAAATAAATAAATTGGCTGAGGTTAAAGAATGGCTGGTGTTCAAATGTTATGGAGATCTGAGCTTATGGTATGGTTTTCTAGCTAGCTGTACTGAGGTTTCTTTGTTTGGATCATACGAGAGGAAAAGGGGTGTCTAGACACTGCACTTCTGCCTTGCTGGAGAATGGAGCAAATTTTAAAATTGGCCACAATTCTGGTTTTGAATTCGAGTTAAAAGGATAGTTCACCCACACATAAATTGTATTTCTTTAATTTCATTTTATGTTATGCAACTTATAATATTTGTAGAACTATTGTATGGTTTGGAAAAAAAGAACATATTTTGAATGTGTTTGTGTGAATCAGTGATGCACGATATACCGATACTAAAAAAATATCGCGGTACCCTGGCTCTTAAAATGATACGATTCCGCTTTTTTTTTTGTACTGGTACTTTTGAGTGACAGCTGTAGTGCTCATCGATGCTCAAGTGCTCATCGGGGGCCGCAGACAGCGTGCGTGTGTTGAGTTGTTTAACTGAAAGTTTCCTTACAAACTCTCTCCATAGTGACAAAATACAGTGAACCCCCACATCTTGTGGATAGATCTAATTCACAAAGAGAAATTTGAAATTATTTTTCCTATTATTGTTGTTTCCTATGTTATTGTTGCCGAAAGTCAGTGCAAGCTCACGAATATCACAAACCCTGTGTGTACCATTACAGCCCATGTGCAAAACCTGTCCAACTGTGCCCTGCTTGAAGGAAGAATGCCAAATAAACTTAGTCCCTGTGTGTATGGACAGAATATCAGTCACGCCCCCAAACTTTACCCTGGTGGAGCGCAGTGATGGCGGCTAATTGTCCTCACTGCAGCCTGATGACATAGGTGACTGTCAACTACGTAGTGGGCCTTGTACCTCCCACCAAGGAAACGCCCATGCTACTGTGAATGTTGGGTTTAGGTTGGTGGGAGGTGTTGGCGATCGTCAACTACGTAGTGGACCTTGTACCACCCACTAAGGTAACGCTCATGCCTCTGTGACTGTTGGGTTTAGGGTAGAGGGAGGTGTAGGCAATCGTCAACTACACAGTGGACCTTGAACCGCAGACTAAGGTAACGCTCATGCTACTGTGACTGTTGGGTTTAGGGTAGGGGGAGGTGTAGACAATCGTCAACTACGCAGTGGACCTTGAACCCCCCACTAAGGTAATGCTCATGCTACTGTGACAGTTGGGTTTAGAGTAGGGGGAGGTGTAGGCGATTGTCAGCTACGTAGCAGGCCTTGTACCTCCCACTAAGGTAACGCATGCTCCTGTGACAGTTAGGTTTAGGGTAGGGGGAGGTGTAGGCGATCGTCAACTATGTAGTGCACCTTTAACCACCCACTAAGGTAATGCTCATGCTTCTGTGACTGTTGGGTTTAGGTTAGGGGGAGGTGTAGGCGATCGTCAACTATGTAGTGCACCTTGAACCACACACTAAAGTACCGCCCATGGTACTGTGACAATTGGGTTTAGGGTAGGGGGAGGTGTAGGCAATCGTCAACTACGTCATTAAGCTGCGGGCTGCAGCAAGGACTCGATGGCAGGCCTGACGGTGGAGGATTGGACTGCGGGGCCAAAGTTAAAAATCAGCCTTAAGAATGATGCTCTGCTCTGCTGCACAATTAAGTGAGCACCGACACAACACAATTAAACCAAATCACGGAAATGACTCACACATATGAATTGATAAATGACATTTGAATTGTTTTTTTTTTTTCTGCAAAAACTTGTCATAGATTGAGCTGTGTAGTACTCACCCTTAAATTTTCCTTTTAGATTTTGTATTGAAGAAAGGATTTTTTTATTTACCAATTTGTTGCATCCGAGTCTAAAATTGTCATTTGTGACACCATTTTCATTTTATATTAAAATGTGGTACTCTTATGGTGACTTCACTATAAATCTTTACAATAATCTATTTAACAAAAAACAATTTTTAATAGTAGATGACATCATGGACAGTTAAAAATGCCTGTCATGTCATTCACCCCTATATTAGTACATAAATATGTAATTATATATTAAAATGAGAGGATCACTGTGTCATGAACAGTGAGGACTAAGCAACATCTCCAGGTTCTTTGAGAACCAGACCAAAAAAATAAATAAAAATTTGCACTTTTGTCTAAAATGTAGTTTTTTAAACAAAGCTGCAACTATTTTATTTATGTTAAAACAGCTCGACTAGATTGCTGAATTAGTTTTCTATATTTGTTTTAGCTGTCAGCAAACACTGTTTATTAATAAATAATATTTTGAAAAAAAAAAATATGGTGTAGTATCGATTTAGTATTGCTATCATGATATTAAATTGAGGTATTGTATCAAAGTCCAAACTTTGGTATCGTGCAACACTAGTGTGACTTTGTCTTAAATTACTTCCCACAACCATCTGAATGTTAAATTGAAATGTCAGGAAGAGTAATTAACTAAACCATAACCACAATGCAACAAGAGAGAACTAATTAGAAAAGAAATAGAAGTTAAACGTCTGATAGCAATTCATGTTTTTTTTTTAATTCAGCAAATTACTTGGAATTTAAAAGACATTATACATTCTGTTTAGAGGGAAACACAACCCTTACTTGTCTAAAAGAGTTCAGGATCAAACCAACAGAGCAAGTCAGAGAATGCTAGGTAATGTCAGTCAGGGTAAAACAAGCCATCACAAAGTGTGTATGACAGAATGAGGTTTAAGTAGTCTAATTAATATGGAACAGGTGGTACATTAATCAACACAATGGGTTTTGGGAAATGGAGTTCAGGGAAAAAAAAGAGAGAGTACTCAAATGGACCTTTTTCACAAGCCTGTTATGACGCGTTTAACAGTCATTAGCATCTTAAAACTTTGAAAGTTTTAAATATTTCGATTTTTTTTGACGTATGAACATTTATATGTATTAATGTATGTAGTATATCATATTTGCTTCAAATTACAAAGTATTTTGTAAAGTATTATCGATTGTGCAAGGTGTTTCTACTGCAACGTCTATGGGACAGGACAGTAAATTTGATGTTATTCGCTCACACTATTATTCCCCTTTTTCTGAAAGTCTATATAACATCATTGTGGAGTTTTTCTTTTATTATTTGAGCAAATACGATTGTAAAAATTTTGTACGATTGTAAATTATTGCCTCCAATTCACTGTGCTTTAAGTTTTCAAACTATGACTTCCACTACTAATAACCCGGAAATATGAAAAGGGCCTATGATGGTAATGATCAGGGGAACCACAGAGGCCATATATGTTACAACACAAAAGGTTGAAAAATAACATGCTACACATTGATACACTGATAGGTAATGAGGTCTTGATTCAAAATTTATTATAAAAACGAATGCAAAATGTAAATTAATCACAGAAGTTAAACCTGAGATACAAATTTTCAGTTTTAAGATAATTTGAGATTGGCCAAAGCCATTTCCTAACCACATTATGCTCTGTAGGTCTCTGTGTCAATGCAAACTGGATATAATGTCGTATTGCATTATAAATTCTCCCCAAAGACATGTAGGGAGCTGTAAAACATGTTGAAGCTTTTATTTTGTCTCACTGAAAGAGGCCCACGGCACGCTGATACACAAAGGGGGCTTTGCTGGATTTCCCTTCCTCTCTCTCTTAACGCTATTAAATTTCCCCCTATTTTTCCTTTTTTTTTTTTCTTCCTTGCGATATTTTGTCAGTGACTCTTTAATGTTTAACCGCTGTATGTTTTTAATTCAAAACTTTTACTTAAGTAACCTCTTTGTGGCCTGCTGGTGGGAAAACAAAGACAATGGATTAGTGACTAAGCTTGACTTTCCAGTAGCCAATGAGATTTATTAGCATCCTGGGAGAGGTAAAACAGACTCTAAGGGCCAGCCAGGTTTGGCAAAGTGGAAATTAAGTATTTCAGTATGCACGAGCTGCTTACATTGGTTCGCCTCACATGACATGGTCAGAGCGCTTTGCGTATGTGGGACATACAAGTAATAGGTTCCATGAAGTAAACCCGTCACTGAGCTTGCAAGCCCCCTCCCCGACAGCCGACTGGAGCAGCTGGCTCATTATACAAGACTGATGAAAAGGCTTTCATATTAAGGCACCCAGGCTCCAAAGACGACCCCCTGACGGCCTCTCCTTGTTTCCCACTGCCCTCCCTCCACACTGTACATGTGGAAATTATTTGCACGTAGTCATCCAGGACTCCTGGTTAGATGGGAACAGGACATGGAGAGGGGAGGCAGCTGTGGGCTGTTGTAATGGCAGCACAATCAGGCAGTCAGGCCAGAGCTGATTTAAACCAGCTTCCTCAGAACACGCGTTCATCATTCAGCTGCTTTACAAAGAGCAGCAAAGAGCAGAAGAGACAGTCAGTATTGATGGCTGCTATGTACGATTAGCGGAAGGAAGCTTAGCACGTCGTAAATCAAAATTGAGACCCCACTGGCTTTCATTGCTTTTCTGACGGTGACATTAAAGGTCAAAGCATAAATTATTAGCATCAAACAATGCACGTTTTACTGGGATGCTAATGCATTTTGTGCATTCTGAGCCTTAACAGAAAGCCATGTGTTAATGCGCAAGCATCAATTAAATTTTTATTCAGGCAGACAATTGACATATTGTTTTAAGAGCCGATGCAGTAATTATGAGTCAAATTTTATAGTTTCTTAGAGTCCCACTTCAAAAACGACTACTCTCCACGTCATCGTACTTTGTAATTAAAAACAAATGTACTCACAGCTCTTGACTTGGCAGTGGTGTCTTTGAATGTGTCCAGGCGGGATTTGACAGCTGTGGTGCGTCCCACAACACCAATCCCTGGGCCTAAAGCAATTGTAGGGTGGTCTATACCCCTGAGTTTATCTTCTGAGTCTCTTCATTTTAGGGTGGTCTCAGTCATGCCCCTGCTGTGTTTAACTCAATTTCCTTTGAGGAGCTTTGTGAAGCCAAGCGAGGATGACTAAAGACTGAGGAGTCTAATAGATTGTTGTGTAAACTGAACTTCTTTGTTTAGAGGTTATCAATGTTTTGTTGCTCAGGCAGGTTTTAGGGTATCATAAAAGCGTTTGACTGTTTGGTGTCAGATGTGTATATAAAATCTTTTATTTTCAAGGTTTATTTCAAAAGAGATGGCATCAGTATAAAATAACAAGCAATGCCATCGATGGGCAGATATGTTATGACAGTGGCATATGTTATGAGTGGTACAGTACGGTATGGTACGGGTCGGTTCGGGTCACCTCTATCAGGCTTGCGTTTCCACTGCCAAAAGGGTAACAATGGTTACGAAACATATAACTTGGTGGGCGTGGTGTACAACAAAGTTTCAACGGACATCATTCTCGCTCAAGGTAATGTCAAAGTAAAGGACAGATGCTTTATACACAAATACTAGAGCATAAATGTTCATTACTAACATTTCTATGAACAGGTTTTGATTATAACTGCAGATCAATGAGTGTGAAATAGCCTACTGTAACGTCTGTGATTATACTGTATAAAATACAGCCCCTTATAGTCTTCGATATGATACCAATTACAGAAAAACTACACGCAGCATACGTTTAGTCCTTATTTGGGTTCAAACCTCTCATCTGTATCTTTAATCTTCACCAGCACATATAACGTTAGAAAGTAATTCCGTCATTCCGAGTTCATTATAGTCCAAAAGGTAATGATAACAGTTAAACATGGCAGTTTGTTCATGTTTTAGGTTGCTGAAAGAATCATTTGTTCCTTTGTTTTTCCGGCTTCTCCTTTGTTTATTCCGCGCTTCACTCTTCACTCTGTGTGTCTGTTTCTGAAAGGATTGGATGTCAGAGGCACTTCAATAATCACGCACACATAATTATCATCAGCTCAAGAAGTTTATTATTTCAAATATAGATGCGCAGCGAGTGCACGTGAGAAAGCGAAACCGCTCTCACTTTTAGACTGGCTCGTAAAACAGCAGGACACAGCAGATTTTGTCCTTCTTGGCTTTGTGGCTGTTCATCAAGGCAACGATAAGGTTTGTTTGAGATCGGGTCGACCATGGCTTGTTATTACATGTATATATTATAACGGTATAATGTCTCGGCTGTGTTTTTAAAAATGGTGATTTCTTTGTTTTCATTATCCTGCTTGTCCACGAGTGAGTGACGTATATATCTGTAAACCAATAACGTTCAGTTGTGTGTCTAGCTCTGCCTTTTGGTATCCTTTTGTCATGCCAGGTACCTTTGCAAAGGGTACCCAAAAAGTGGTAAAGTACGGTACCGAACCATACCGTACCACTCAGTGGAAACGGGCCGTTATTGACCCTCTAAAACAATAGGTGATTCTTTAGTGGTTCATCATACTTGAAGAGGAAACTTACTCCCCCTCAAGTGGGTTTAGAACTTTATGAGTTTCTTTAATCTGTTGAACACACAAAAAAAAAAAACGATATTTTGAAGAGAGCTGTAACTAGGGATGCTCCGATCAAGATTTGTGCAGCTGATACCGAGTACAAATTCCTTGTCATGGTGATTGGCCAAAACAGAGTACAGATAATAATGCTTCAAGCTTCATAATGCATAAAGCAGAAGTATGAACCTTAAGAAAAGATCTCACCTTACCTAAGAGAATAAATTAAGGATGCTGCATATAATCATTAAGGTGTGAACATGTCATAGCCAGAAGCAGCTTTGCAGAAAAGAATTCATACATTCATTTTACTTCAGTTAAGTCCCTTATTTATCAGGGATCGCCACAGTGGAATTAACCAACAACAGCAAACAATAAAACACAGATATAAAAAATGGTAAGAAAAATTACAAACAATTCAATTTGGAAACATTACAAAGGATGAAAGAAGAATTCAACATTTCTCAATAAAGCAAAAGTTTGGAGCTTACATTTGATGCATAAGAAGTTAAAATGCACACCTATAATTCTAATACTTGTTTACTAAAAATGAAGGGGCCTATAAACTACTGTTTATTGCAATAAGCATATTACAAGAAGTTTTACTATTAAATATTCATGTTAAAAATATTTTTACATTTTATTTATCAAATAATTTCAGCCAGCTTTTAGTGAACCTGCACTATTGTCAAAAACACAGGACTTTCAATTCTTATATGCAAAAAGGTCTGAATACATGCAAGAGCATTCAAATCTTTGCTCGTCTCCAACTATTGACATCTGTCACGATCACCAGCGATCATACTCCCAGATCGCTGGATCTCACACACATGGACTACAAATCCGCCATTTTTGGACTACATATTCATACATGCACTCCGTTCACACAGACACACACTCTTCCCCATTTCCACTGATTGGACTCCCACAGCTGTTGCAGCTTCTGGACTAATTGCAAACACTATTTAATCATCACACACACTCCCTGCCTTTGCCGAGTCTTGTTTTACTGTAAAGTGACAATTCAACGCGTTTCCTTAGTCTTGTTCCTCCGTGTTTTGATCCTTGCCTGGTTTCCCTTTCTCCTTGTCTGCTGCCTGCCTTCCGACCTCTCGCCTGTGTTTTGACAACGATTCTGGACTGCCTATATACATCTGTTTGCACCTGTGTTGACCATTGCCTCCCTGACATCGAATAAACCTGCATGTGGATCCAAACCTCAGTTGTCTCTGTCACTCCCCGTGTTACAGAAGACTCGGCCTAAACATGGATCCAGCGGGAATAAAAATGTTGTGCTTGCGTCAGGGAGCACGGTCAATTAAAGAATATGTGGAGGACTTTATTGAACTATCACATTTAACATCGATAAGTGAGGTATGTCTCATGATGATTTTTCATGGTGGGCTATCTGAACCACTATACTCACAGATGCCATTAAATGATCCTCACTGTTCAATAAAGAACTATATTGATCTGGCACTACAAATGAGTGGGTCCCCCTTCACCGTAGGAGAGGTGGAGGAAACTCCTAAATGTTTTTTGGGGAGGGGCAGTGTACAGCATGAACAGATGACAACAGGGCTTGCTGTACACTCCACCAAAACAATAATGCTGGCATCAACATCTCCGCAGTCTACAGTACATTCCCCAGCTCACAAGATGGCCGCTTCCAGTCCTCCAGCTCACAAGATGGCTGCTTCCAGTTCTTCGGCTCACAAGATGGTTTCCTGTTCCGAGTCTGTTCCTGCCATAGTTCCTGAAAGACCATCACCAGAGCCATTACTGCCAGAGCTGCCAGATCCTCCAGAGCTGCCAGATCCTCCAGAGCTGCCAGATCCTCAGTCACCACCACAGCTGCCAGAGCCGCTGCCAGAGCCACTGCCTGAGCCACAGCCACCACTGCTGCTGCCGCCGCCTGAGCTTTCTGACTGGCCGCCGCCTGAGCTTCCTGACTGGCCGCCGCTGCCGCCTGAGCTTCCTGACTGGCCGCCGCCTGAGCTTCCTGACTGGCCGCTGCCGCCGCCGCCTGAGCTTCCTGACTGGCCGCCACCACCTGAGCTTCCTGACTGGCCGCCGCCGCCGCCGCCTGAGCTTCCTGACTGGCCGCCGCCACCTGAGCTTCCTGAATGGCCGCCGCCGGCTGAGCTTCCTGAATGGCCGCCGCCGGCTGAGCTTCCTGAATGGCCGCCACCAACGCCTGAGCTTCTTGAATGGCTGCCACCGCCGCCTGAGTTTCCTGAATGGCTGCCACCGCCGCCTGCGCTTCCTGAATGGCTGCCACCGCCGCCTGCGCTTCCTGAATGGCTGCCACCGCCGCCTGCGCTTCCTGAATGGCTGCCACCGCCGCCTGCGCTTCCTGAATGGCTGCCACCGCCACCTGCGCTTCCTGAATGGCTGCCACCGCCGCCTGCGCTTCCTGAATGGCCGCCGCCTGCGCTTCCTGAATGGTCGCCGCCTGCGCTTCCTGAATGGTCGCCGCCTGCGCTTCCTGAATGGTCGCCGCCTGCGCTTCCTGAATGGCCGCCGCCTGAGCTTCCTGAATGGCCGCCGCCTGAGCTTCCTGAATGGCCACCAGGTTCATATGACCCGCCGATGTCTGCTGAAAGTAAGGCTCCAGGCTCTCTACAGCTCCATTATCCAGGGCCACTACAGCTCCATGCTCCAGGCCCTCCAGAGCTCCATGCTCCAGGCCCTCCAGAGCTCCATGCTCCAGGCCCCCCAGAGCTCCATGCCCCAGGCCCTCCGCAGCTCCACTCGCCAGGCCCTCCGCAGCTCCACTCGCCAGGCCCTCCGCAGCTCCACTCGCCAGGCCCTCCGCAGCTCCACTCGCCAGGCCCTCCGCAGCTCCACTCTCCAGGCCTTCCTCAGCTCCATGCTCCAGGTCCTCCGCAGCTTCACTCTCCAGGCCTTCCTCAGCTCCATGCTTCAGGTACGCCTCCTCTACATGGTCCTGGCCCTCCATCCTTCCGCCTCCGCTCCACCTCCCGCCTGATCAGTATTAGGAGTGTCTGGAAGCCACTCTTAGAGGGGGGGCTCTGTCACGATCACCAGCAATCATACTCCCAGATCGCTGGATCTCACACACATGGACTACAAATCCGCCATTTTTGGACTACATATTCATACATGCACTCCGTTCACACAGACACACACTCTTCCCCATTTCCACTGATTGGACTCCCACAGCTTTTGCAGCTTCTGGACTAATTGCAAACACTATTTAATCATCACACACACTCCCTGCCTTTGCCGAGTCTTGTTTTACTGTAAAGTGACAATTTCCTTAGTCTTGTTCCTCCGTGTTTTGATCCTTGCCTGGTTTCCCTTTCTCCTTGTCTGCTGCCTGTCTACCGACCTCTCGCCTGTGTTTTGACAACGATTCTGGACTGCCTATATACATCTGTTTGCACCTGTGTTGACCATTGCCTCCCTGACATCGAATAAACCTGCATGTGGATCCAAACCTCAGTTGTCTCTGTCACTCCCCGTGTTACAACAGCAGATCTCTCAATGAGAAAGAGGGAGGGATTTGCACTCCCCATATCCTTACTGCTCTATTAATTTAAGCTACAAAATGTAATGCTTAGAACATCACTGTGCCTCTCACGATCTGTTCTTTTGCTCATTTACCCTCATCATTATTTCTTGGTATTTTAACACGTTTTTTGGGATCACAGAGCTGGTATGAATATGCGGGAGACTTCCGTAGCTTCCGGGAGCGGTAGATAAGGGTGATCGCTCCGCTCATGTCACAGCAGCTCAAAACACTGGAAATAGAATGGCTGCAGTTGCAACAAAGAGAGCATCACTCACGCAAGTTGCGCCAATAGACTGTATAAACAGGTTGCACCACATCTGTATATATTTCAGCTGTTATGACTCGAGCGCATCGATCTCTCACACCCCCACACATCATTTAGCCCACCTCTTCACGTGTGTTGGCTGATGTAGGTTATAATATACGGGAGTGCACATGCGGCTTCCTCTACTTGTTAACTCATAAACAAACTCCTGCGATCGGGTTCATGAGGTTAGCCAGATTGTCGAGTTCCGATCGAGTCATGAAATGTGATTACCGACTCACACTGATCTTTGGCCGGAGCATCCCTAGCTGTAATCACTGACTTTGATAGCAGAAAAAAAATACTATTGAAGTCAATGTTCACAGTTTTTCAACTTTATTCAGAATATTTTATTTTGTGTTCAGTAAAAGAAAGAAATCCAAGCAGGGTGAAACAAGTAAAGGGTAAGTATTTTCACTTTAAAAATTTTGGGTGAACTCTCCCTTTAACCCATCCAACTCATGAAGGTCCTCAGCTCTTATGCAGATGCCACTGAATTGCCAGGAAAAGGTCTAATGGATACCCTTCAGTTGCCAGGAAAAGGTCCAGTATGGCAATAAACTTGTAATGAGCTGAGTTGAGCGTAGAATTGCCATAATGGTCTTAATCCACTCAAAGTCTTTGTCGAACTCCCACTTTTTTATTATTATTATTTTTTGTTACATTTGTTTATTTATTTATTTGTACTTTTCATGGAAACTGGTTTATGTGGTTATGCGTGGTTTTTAAATTTGATAAGGAGTTGGATGATGTTTACTGAGCCCCTGTTTTGCCTAAAGGTTTCCTGTTATACTAGGCCACATCTTACTTTTGAAGTCTGTGTGTAATTATCAGGCCACTGATTTAGAAAGGCTGATTGAGTTTGCAATGAAACACAACCTAGGGCGACTTGACTTCAAAAAGGCATTTATTTAGGAAAAGGATTCACAAAGAATATTTTGAAGACTTGATGTCCCTGTAGATAATTGGTTTAAAATGATGTAGGATGCATTATTTTGTCCATTTTCAAATGCACTTTCTTTAAAAATAGCTTATATATAACTATTATCTCCTTACGTTTTTAATACGATATTTGGCTTCAACTGATACTGCTTCTTTGAAGGTCCTTTCACAGCCTAAATAATGTCTACCCTATTTGTCATGGGTGGTGTCTCTTTTCATGTTTTAATTCTGCTTTGAGGCCTGCAATTCTTCTTTTCTCATACGGAGACAATATGCATTAATAGTATCCATTTCCCAATCTGTTCTGCTTCATTTGGGTTTCTCGCCAGGGGACAACAAAGCTGATGTTCAAATAGAGGACATCTGGTGTAGAGATATTTCAGAAGTCAGTGATACTGCTAAGGGATTTAAATTAAACTGTGCTTTTTTATTGATCTTATTTTTCCAGCTTAATGACAGATACTAATAATGGATAAACTACTGGGCCATGGATGTTTTAAATACAATTTAATGTTGTTCTTTGTGATTTAAAGATTTGTGTTTTTGGGGGGGTTTATTTTTTAATTGATTTGTTTCTTGAATTTTAAAACTAATTCAGTTTTCAAATGGAATACAAATAAAAATACATCCATTGGCCTCAAAAATATTTGTGGTAAATATTTAATAAGGCATTTGAAAATTTCTCAGAGATTTTGGTATATACCATCACACAGCTGCTGCTCCATGATCCATGATGTGAATCTCCCATTCAAGTACATTTAGATATTTAGATATGATGACCTTGGAGGTCATTTGATTGTGGTGAATTATATTTTCATGTTCAAGAACCTAGTTAGAGATTTGTGACTTAAACATGCTTGAAGTGAACAGCATAAAATTGTTACATTGTGATTATATAGAAACTTTGCCATTTAAGTGTGCCAAAAAAAACATCTCTGGCATTATTTACACCACAAGCAGCTTGAACACATGGGTAATGGTCATCGCTTTCATGTTTTTTTGCAACCTGTCCGTAGCCCCTTTCACACAGTGATGCTGGTAAATATCCGGAAGATTTCCGGAACGTCTTGTTCTGGAAAAAGACCGTTCACACATCCATTCCAAAATACTGGTAAATTCTGACATCATTTACCAGAAATTACCTCTAAATAGCTGCACTTGCATTTGTAAACATAGAAGGGGTCTGGCTTTTGTTGATGGTTTCACTTTTATTTAAAACTTTAGCATTCATGCAGCTGCTTTGTCCCAGAGACATCCAAAGGCAGAAGCGTGACACATTTACACATTTGACTACATTACAAATGCTGTGGATATATAAGTATTGTGAACAACTTTGATGTAAACATATGGAGGAACACTTTCGCATGTCCAGATAACACATAATATGTGTGTGAGCTGGTGTTCACCGGCTGTTCACATGGACATGCATCAAGCAACTGAAGCAGAGCTTGAAAGTAAACAATCAGTGGTTTATCATAAGCATTTTATTGACAGTTTTTTCCACAGTTGGCATTAAGAAGGAACATAGAAACTTTATCTCACTAACATCTAGCAGCTAAGTGTGTCTGGAATAATATTCAAAGGCTTTTATTTTAAAAACAGTGCAGATGTGGATGCCTTTGAATGTTCTGATTGGCTGGAGTAGACGTTTCTTGTCAGCACATTCTAATCGTGAACACGCTCTTTCTGGCAATTTTCCTTATGCGTTTACACAGAGCAGCATTCCTGCAAATTACCAGTAATGTTGCAACTCCTCTTTCCGGAAAATTTCAGTAACAAATTTACTGAAATTTTCAAAAAGGGCCTGTTCACACATGCGGAAATTTGCCAGGAATTTTCTGGAAAGGTCTGTATGTGTGAAAAGGGCTTAAGACTATATAGTTATATTGGTACTGTGCTAAAATATGCCTCATGGGAGCATTTAGCAAAAATAGTACTCGTGTCAACCCAGATCTAGGCATGTGGCCTGAAAATTATCAGTAGGACTGAAAACAATCACCTCTGTCTTATCATCATTTACTGTAAAAAAATTGGAATTTCCAGAACGACTTTACCAGCTAGGATTTAATCTCTACTAAGCACCTTAGTAAGGTATTAAGAGTGAGAGGGTCATTCCTCTTAATAGGTAATTAAGGGCGTACCCTCACTAGGCACGGTTTTCCAGATCCGATCATGTGATCTGAAATCGGGCTTGAACAAGCAGTTTCAGAATCGGACTTTACCTACCGATTAGGACTCGAATATATATATATATATATATATATATATATATATATATATATATATATATATATATATATATATATATATATATATATATATATATATATATATATACATTTCTCGCTCAAGAAATTCCAGAAGTCATTGCTGCTGATTCAGAAAAAAGCAAGAGTTTTTCACTTTTCTCTATTTTTTTTATGTATTATAGAAGTATCGGATCGGGTTTCGGTATTGGACGATACTCCAAATAAAATGACTCTGATCAGACTTAAGGTAAAAAAATGTCCCTAACTCACACTGCATCTTCACCTACCGAACCTGAGCATGCTTGCGTCATCGATGATGCGTTTGTTCAGTTTAACAGGAAGAGAATCGCTTTCACTCGACACAGTGGAGATTGCTTAAGTTATATCATTTTAGTTGTTTAGTATCATAAAAGTCATCGTGCTCCAGGTATTAGGAGGTTTGCTGAAGGTGTAGCTGACGTGCAGCAAGGGTTTGCATCATTAATAAACTATGACAGTTTGTGTTCATTGAAGAGTAAGAATGATTAATAAATCCATATAAAACAGTGCCTTAAAAGTGACTTCGCATCTTCAGTTTCTGGCTCAGATGTCCTTTGCACTCACACTACTAGCGCACCACACCAAAGACCAACCGAACCACTCTCTGGCACACCTTTTCCAATCGGGCCAGGGCCGGCCAACTGAACCACTCCTGAGCCCGGTTCAGAGCACTCACACTTCTCAAACGAACACCTGGGCACAGTTCAGATATAGTGTGAGCGCACCCTAAATCTGGATGTCATTAGAATAGAAATGGAAAGACATCCCATGACTTAATAGAATGGCCCCTAGTGGAAGCATATATAATGAAAAAAGTGATGGAGCTAAGACTGAACCTTGAGGGAGGCCACAGATGAGATCAGCAAATGAGTATGAGAAGTTTCCTAATTTAACTGAAAATTTCTATCAGATAGAAAACCACTTAAGGACTGTGCATTTCAAGCCTACATCTGACTGAATGTTTATTTGTGGTTTCACAAAAATGTAGACTGAAGTATGTATTTCCAATGAGCCTGTTGCAAATAACCTGGAGGAAGAAACTCAACAAATTCTGACCTTACCATCCTAATGTTGCAGCAGAAATCAAGACTCATCAAACCAGGCAACCTTGTTTCAATGATCTGTTCTTGTCCAGCTTTAGTAGGCATATGATTTTCGGTTTCTGAAATACTCCAACCAACCCATCCAGCACCAACAACCACATGGCTTAAATTGTTTTTCTTCCCAATTCTGATGCTTTGTTTGAACTTGACCAGATCATCTTGGCCACATCTAAATGCATTTGCTTGCATGTCATTGGCTGATAATATTTATATTTCCAAGCAAACAGGTGTACCTAATAATGTGTCAGGTGAGATTTAACAGATGTATAGCACTCGTGTATAGGGACATATTCCAGCAAATAAAAAAATGAGGTTAATCACATTGATCCCAAAGCTGATTATAGCTGTCTGAAAGAACAATTCTCCTAATGGTTTAGCATTCAGTACAATATGCCGTTCCTCAGAGAATTATACATTGACTGATGAAGGCTGTGATTCTTATAGGCTACATGTAAAAAGAACATTATGTCCCATTTTTTTTTTTTTTTTTTTTTGCTTGATGGTTGTCCTCACTTGTCAAGTTTCATCTATCATTGCAGACTGCAAAAAAGAGCACATATGCTTTTCTTTTTACACAAACAATCCAAATTTTATATATATTTTTTTTTGGTCAGATGTTTTACATTTGTCCACTGCTTTCAATTCAAACTCAGTTTTTAATTAAATGACATAACATCAATATGGGACAAAAAGGAGAACAATGGACAGTCTGGATGTCATTTATAAGTTTTGGATGTTTAGCTGAGGAAAGCAGGTGGTGGTGCAAACCACCGCCCATGTCTTTGGCAGACACTAGCATTGGGCTTAGCAGATAAACATATTGTTTGAAATATGCCTAAAACATGTGTTACTGTAAATGTGGCTTAGGCTCAGGGGGCTTGATTATTCATTAGGTCCACCCAATTCCCTATTCATCCACTGTCCATTCCTCTTAACTCAACATAGCATTAGCCAAGCAGAACAGCAACTCTCCCAAGCCTTTGCTCTGTGTCCAAACTAGCCAACATTGCTAATAACTTAACTAAAGTGGACACTCCTAAACCTGACACACCATCTCATAATTTACTATAACCCTCAAACAATAGCAACAAGCCATAATTTTATTCCAGTTTCTACCTTTCATTCATATTCTCCTTGGCACCTACATGAGCATTGTCTTGTTCATCATGTTCTTTGTTCTTTCTCTTATGAAGAAAACCAAGTCTGTTGTCAGTTAGTCATCATCAAACTTCTGCTTGTAAGCTCCTGGCACCACACTATCTGCTGCTTTTCTCATGACTTGAATGACCATTTTTCATCCTTTTAAGGCGATCCAGGCACATCTAATGTATACCAGTATCTGTGCCCCTGTGTGGATACTGTTTTAGAAGGGATCAAAAAATGAAATGGATCATGGAGAACATGTTACATTCACTAATGGATAAAAGGGGAACAAAAAGTGGGTCTAATTGCGTCACTAGAACAGCTAATCTTTGGAAAGATCAAACATAGAAGTTGATCAGCTTTGAGTGTTCTGACAAAGGAACAGAGGCTGCAGACATTGGTGGTTTTCACTAATGACTACAGTACAGCTACAGAAATTGTATACATGTCGAAATGCCACATGCACTTCTGTTGGAATATCAGTTTGCTATATGTTTTCCTATACATTGCAACTTGGTGCATCACAATACAATTCAGCTGATATTAAAGTCGTTACCATCCAGGTTTCAAACCTAATCGGAACAAAGTTTGTTGACTTAAGCTATTTATTTTTTATTTTTTTGGTCTACTGTCATTTATATTCATTCTAAGTTTCATTTTCAATTGTTTCAATTCTGGTTTAAGTTTCAATTCTTTAACACAGATTGGTATGTCAAACCAAGCTATCACTTGGTTAGCTAATTATTTGTCCAACAGAACACAGTGTGTCCAAATCTTTAGAGGAGCTCAAAGGAGTGACGCAGGGATCAGTATTAGGACCTATTTTAGTCTCTATTTATATTAATAACTTGTGTGACAACCTTCCAAGTGCCTTTTTTTATTTGTATGCTGGTGATACAGTGATTTATTGCTTCTCTCGGTTACTTGTTCAGGCCATACCATCTTTACAGTCTGCTTTTAATATTGTTTAGTCCCATATTGAGGATTTAAAATTGGTTTTGAATGTAGATAGATATAAATTAATGACTTTTAAAAATCTATCCACCCCTTTGCAGAACCAACCATTAATTACCACTGCCCAAAGTGAACGAAAACATTTAGTGTCCAGCTACAGGTATAAGTGTTTGGGTTTTTTGCTTCACCATGAGCTTTCCTTCTTTCCACACGTAGCAAATTTGGTTCACAAATTGAGAGTTAAGCTTGGGTTTTACTATCGAAATGGATCTTGCTTTTTTCTTAAAGCAAGAATGAACCGCCAACTTATCCAGCTTATGTTTTACGCACCTTCCAGCACTGGGAAACACCCATACACTCCTGCATTCACACACATAAACTACGACCAAATTAGCTCATTCAATTCACCTATATCACCTGTCTTTGGACTGTGGGGGAAACCAAAACACCCAGAGGAAACCCACACATGGAGAGAACATGCAAACTTCACAAAAAAATAACCCAGCGACCTTCTTGCTGTGAGGCAATTGTGCTACCGGTGATGTTTTATGTATGAATGCCTCAACCAAATCGTTACCTAAGAATTAAAAGGTTCTATCTGACATTTTTGTCAAAATAGAGTTATTGACATATTCGTATTAAATGATAACTTATTTACATTATGGTATGTTTTCATAAGTTGTTTATATTTTAAGACTTTTTATTTAAAAACAAATATTACACATATATTCTTTGCTATATGGAATGCAAAAACTTTGAAGCTCAATATCTTAAAATCATTCAGAACGCAGATAAAACCTTAGAATTCCAAGGTGATGAAATGTCTTCAGTCTTTAAACTCTGTTTATTATAGGGCTCTGAGGTTTGTTACAGGCTGTCATAGACTAACTCACCATTGAGAACTGTATGCCAAAGCTGAGTGGCCTTCTCTGAATGTAAGAAGGTACACCCAATGGAAGACTCTGGTTTACAAGGCCCTTCTAGATCTGGCATCTTGATACAATTCATATACAAACTTTATATGTTCCCTTCTTTATAGGTTAAAAAAAGCCACTATGCCCTATGTTCAAGTGAAATTTATCATTTGTTTGTTCCTTGGTTTCGAATTGAATTAGGGACGCGCCGTTCCCTCATCCTGGAATACTCTTCAGTCAGAACTAAAAATATCTGAGCTCATCCCGATTAAATCATTTTGCTCTAACCTTTTTAACAAGCAACAACAACATGTGTTTTTAACAAATTCTAATGTGGTATGGCTGAAAAACCAAACTGTTTTCATCAATAATGATGATGATGATGATAAAAATCATAATAAGAATAGTTGTTAAGGTTATTGGTGTTACTAGTTTTGGTGTTATGTCATTCGAATTAACATTACTAGTTATTATTATAAAATATTAATAAAATTATTAAATAATAATGCACATTAATAATTAAATTATGAAACACTTTTTATGCTTGCCCTTCTTTGCCTATTTAATGAAATAATCCACATACAGTTTCCTGGCAAATGCACAACACAAATAAAACACAACACAACTCAAAATATAAGAGCATTAATATATATCCACTACAGTAGTTAACATTTGAAGTGGATCAACACCTTACACCAAAGTTGTCCTGAAACTATTGAATACCACCCATTCTTGAGTCAATTTTGGAAAAATGTTTTTGATCCATTTCAAATGTTGACTACTGTGTTAGTAAATCATTATTATTATTTTTAATTTATTTATTTTTCAGCTACCCAAACCCAGAAACTATTTTTATGGAGAATATATTCTTCAAATAATTCTTACACACATTCTGAATGCCAGTAAGCACGTCCCGCATGGGTTATTTCTTTAATAATACGGTTTAAGGCCTGCATTTTAAGTATAATTTCCTGTAGCTGAAGCCTTGAACTAGATGTGCTGTTGTTTAAATTGTCAAGCTGTTCAGCTGTTATGAAAGTGTTAGTCTTTCATAATAGATGAGTGTTACTACAATGCTTCTTCCAACTTTTTGCTCAACCCATCTGTTTTTCATTCAGCCAGAGGTTGTATTGATTTCACCTAGTTTTTATGTGGCGTTTGCACCAAAACCACAAAGAATTTTAGTGACAGTGATAGGCAAGCACAGACAATTGCCACAGCGTGTTTCTGGATGGTTACCCTACAATTACACTCTCAATTTCACTGGCCTCACTTTACAGCGTAGGTCTGGCATTGATTTCATCACCAAATTGTGAATGCCAGCCTTCAATCTCTACACCAACACTTATATAACTACAACAAAAATGGTCAACAAAGTCAGTGTTATTCTCACACTGTCAACGCAGGCTTAAAACGCTCAGTAAGAACTGGCAAGCAGCGCTGCCAGTAGCTGAATGCCAAATTCTTAGCATTACAAGATTTTATGATTTATAGGTATAAAGTGTTTTAAGGGTATGATTGCATATTCAGGGCTGTAACGGTTATAAGGCCAGACTGCACACTGACACAGGCTCCAAGAGGCTGGATGGAGAGCCAGGCTTGTTTGCCACCTAGTGATAAATTTTTTAAAAATTTTAGAAAAATTGATCCCCATTTTATTTATTTATAATTTTTTCGTGGTTTTTCACCTTTATTGGATAGGACAGTATAGAGTATTGACAGGAAAGCATGTCGAGCTTAGAGAGGAGAAGGATCGGCACATGACCGCGAGGTGGAATCAAACTCGGGTCACCGTGAGCATGTGTCGACACATTAACCACTACACCACTGGCGCTTACAATTTATTTTTAAGTTCAGTTGGGGAGAGTTGGGGCAGATTCACAAAGAGTGGACTGCAGCTGGAGTCAGTGCTTCAAAAACCACTACGCACAGATCTATGCAAGACATGGGTTTCAGCTGTCACAGTGCCAAGCCACTTTTGAACAACAGACAGTGTCAGAGGAGTCTGGCCTGGCCTAAAGACTGGACTGCTGCTGAGTGCTTAAAACTTATGTTCTCTAATGATAGTAAATTTTGCATTTCCTTTGGAAATCAGGGTCCCAGAGTCTGGAAGAAGAGACTCTTTGGACCGGGAGGCTCTCATAACACCTGAGAAGTGCCACAGACTGATCGACTCCATGCCACCCCATATTGCTGCAGTAATTCAGGCAAAAGGAGCCTCAACTAAATATTGAGTGCTGTGCATGACCTACTTTTCAGTTGGCCAAGATTTCTAAAAATCCTTTCTCTGTATTGGTCTTGTTATATTCTAATTTTCTGAGATACTAAATTTGGGGTTTTTATTATTTGTCATCAAAATGAAAAAAATAAACACTTGAACTATATCAGTCTGTGTGGAATGAATGTATTCATTATACAAGTTTCACTTCCTGAATAGAATTAGTGAAATAAATGAATGTTTTGATGTTATTCTAATTATATGACCAGTACCTGTATACTGTATATGTGTGTAGCTTCCAAAGGACTTGAAGGATGCTGACCAGCTGTTGATGCACTGGTAGTCCTATCTCCAAAATAATTGAGAAACACTTTTAAATAGGCACTGTCCTTACAAATAATTAAATCGAAACAACTACATTCTGGCCTGAAAATGTCTCTAATATACATTGTGGTCCAACATTCGCAGTATTTGTCAAATTTGACAGGAGTTTAGTCCTCTGCTTGTCACTCGCTGTGGGAAGATAATTTTTTAGAACCAGAATGGGCTACTGTGTATATATAATACATAAATAAATCTAAATCTTAATATTCTCATAAGCCTAAAAAATTAGAAATTAACTCATTTTAAAAGCTCATAAAACAAAGTAACTGCAAGAAAATATCTAGACCTAAATTCATTTTTCAAATTGCAATTCCAATATCCCTTTTTTCTCAGTATATAATCTCTAATATGACACAATCCAGTGTATATATATATATATATATATATATATATATATATATATATATATATATATATATATATATATATATATATATATATAGTATTGGGACAATTATAATATTTGAAATAAGCATTCAATGACCAGTAAAGTTTTAATATTTGACTGCACATCAGTAATGAAGTAATATCGTGAAATATAGTTGTGGTTTTACTATGTAAGCTTAATATATGTACGTAGGCATCACGAATATACAGTAAATACTTTGGTACTACAATATTTGAATGTGTATTTACATTTGAAGTCAGAATTATTAGCCCCCATGAATTATTAACCCCTCTGTTTATTTTTTCCCCCAATTTCTGTTTAACGGAGAGATTTTTTTCAATGCATTTCTAAACATAATAGTTTTAATAACTCATTTCTAAAACTATTTATTTTAATTTTTGCCAGGATGACAGTTAATAATATTTTAATAGATATTTTTCAAGACACTTCTATACAGCTTAAAGTGACATTTAAAAGCTTAACTAGGTTAATTAGGCAGATTAGGGTAATTAGGCAAGTTATTGTAGAACGATGGTTTGTTCTGTAGACTATCGAAAAAAAAATTGCTTAAAGGGGCTAAAAATGTTGATGTTTTTTTTTTAAACTCCTTTTATTCTAGCTGAAATAAAACAAATAAGACTTTCTCCAGAAGACAAAATAAGAAAGAATATTATCAGACATACTGTGAAAATTTCCTTGCTCTGTTCAACATCATTTGGGAAATATTTAAAAAAGAAAAAAAATTCAAAGGGGGGCTAATAATTCTAACTGTATATAGGCCCTTTTAGTTCTAACTGTATATAGGCCATTATAATTCTAACTGTATGTAGGCCATTATAATTCTAACTGTATATAGGCCATTAAAACTTGACACTAAATTTTGTATGTTAAATAACAGGGCTATAATCTATGCTTTGTCTTTTTATCCATCAAGAACTGTTGTTTTGAAAAAGCTCTAATACCCCAGTTTTGATAAGACCAGCATGTTTGAATAGGACAATTGAGGTCATGAAGGAAAAAAGTTTTTAATCTGGAAAAAGTACAAGTTGGATTTCTCTTGTTCTCGTACCCCCTAAAAAGTCTGTTCTTGATGGCATAATGCAACTGTTTAATAACCCCAAAAGCCCCTGCGTTTTTACAGCTGATAGATCACATTTCCATCATCCAGCCAAACTGTTTTTAGGCCACCCTGATGATGGGTTTGGGCTCACACAATGACAAGTAACTGGAAGTGATGAAGGCTCATTCCCATGGCCAGTTCATATGCCAGGCAATGAGAACAGATGGTATACCCACACAGTTGAGCCAGACATGTACTGTAAAAGTAATGAAATGCATATGAATCTGCACTGACATCACAAGAGATACTCCCTCCATCTCTCCTGATCCGATGATCTTTAAATGCTGACATGAGCACTGCATCATCCCACACTCCCACGATTATTCAGCACCTTCTGTGCTGCTCTTCTGCTTCTCTAGAGAGCTTTTACTAGTGATTCAATTCACTATTGAGAACCATTTTAACAGCAATAAGTCTCGATATCTCATTATATGTGTTTTGAAGTCACAGGAAATTCTGGAGCATTAGAAGTCATAATAGGCTCTTTGTCTCACATGCGCCAGTGAAGTCCTTTGAGGTGTGTGCACACGTCACGCGACTTACCCATGAGAGCAGCCCCTGTGTTTCAAATTATTGTTTTAAACCATGACGTAAAGGTAACACGAATGATTTTCATGGGTCAACGGTCGCAACTCTGTGTAGCTATTGAAAGGACATTTGGTGGTGCAGGAAAACATCTCCGCTCTGCTTGTTAAATCTGACGTCACATGTCATCGTTTCTGGGTTCAAACGCTCTGTCGGATGCCAAAGGAGAACAACAAATATGGTACTAATATATGCTCACAGTGTGCTGTAATAATATAGAAAGCCATAATCATAATGTTCATTATGCCCATGCTTAATTTCAGATGATCAGACTTGAAGACATCTGCCAAATTGAAGACAATTACCATGCACATAAGTAATAACTTGACTTCTTGTTGATCATTTGGTATCAGATGTGGCTTATATGAAAGGCAAAGACCTCTCGATTACGCTTATTTTACCAAAATAAAATATGATAATTTCCTGATTTTTAATTATTTAATTAGGACAGTAAGGTCTGACTTTACTTAGACAAAAGTCTTGTCACTTAACAGAAATAATGTACAATATAGAATATAAAGTCATGGTGCAATGGAAGAATAATTAACATTGTGTATGACTCCTATGAGCTTGGAGGACTGCATCCACACATCTCTGCAATGACTCAAATAACTTATTAATAAAGTCATCTGGAATGGCAAATAAAACGTTCTTGCAGGACTCGCAGAGTTCATCACGATTCTTTGTAATCAGCTTCAATGCCTTCTTCTTCTTCTTGTAATGCTCATGTCTGGTGACTAGGCTGGTTAATCCTGGGGCACTTTGACCTTCTTTGCTTTCAGGAACTATGATGTGGAGGCTGAAGTATGAGAAGGAGTGCTATCATGCTGAAGAATTTGCCCTCTCCTGTAGTTTGTAATGTAATGGGCAGCACAAATGTCTTGATACCTCAGGCTGTTGATGTTGCTATCCATTCTGCAGATCTCTCACATGACCGTGCGTGACTTCCTCGGTTTGAAACGAGGCACGAGCAAGGTGAGCCATGAAAGCTCACCCTATACTGACAGTGAGGAGAAGAAGAGGTTTATTAACCTATTTTGTAGGCTGCACGGTGGTGCAGTGGGTAGCACGTTCGCCTCTTAGCAAGAAGGTCCCTGGTTCGAGCCTCTGCAGGGTCAGTTGGCGTTTATCCCCGTTTGCATATTCTCCCCGTGTTTGCGTGGGTTTCCTCCGGGTGCCCTGGTTTCACCACAAGTCCAAAGACATGTGGTAAAGGTGAATTGGGTAAGCTAAATTGTCCATAGTGTATGTGTGTATGAATGCTTTCCATTGATGGATTGAGGTGGAAAGGCATCCGCTGCATAAAACATAGGCCAGGTAAATTGGAGGTTCATTCCGCTGTGGTGACCCCAGATTAATAATGGGACTAAGCCGAAAGCTCAGTGGTTAACACTGTCACCTCACAGCAAGAAGGTCACTCGTTTGAGTCCCGGCCGGGTCAGTTCGCATTTCGGTGTGGAGTTTGCATGTTGTCCCCATGTTTTCGAGTGTTTTCCCCATAGTCCAAAGATATGTACTATAGGTTATTATTGTTAGAAAATATTATTATTATTACTATTACTATTAATGAATTGGGTAGACAAAATTTACCTGTACTGTTGTACTGGGTTGCAGCTAGAGAGGTATCTGCTGTGTAAAACATATGCTGCAATATTCAGCGGTTCATTCCACTGTTAAGGCCCCTGATAAATGAGGGTCTGATATGGCCACAGCCATATCACCCTACAGCTCAAGACCAGTTACTGTTCAGTACCTGGATGGGAGACCACATGGGAAAACTAGGTTGCTATCGGAAGAGGTGTTAGTGAGGCCAGCAGGGGGCGCTCAACTTGCTGTCTGTGTCCTAATGCCCCAGTAAAGTGAAGGGGACACTATACTAGTGAGAGCTGTCTTTCAGATCAGACTTTAAACCAGGGCCCTGACTCTCTGTAGTCATTAAATGGCACTTCTCATAAAGAGTAGGGGTGTTACCCTGGTGTCCTGGCCAAATTCCCTCCATCAGCCCTTACATTGAAAAAAATTATTCAAAGATGATTCCTTGGATTTACTAAATTTTTTTTACGTTGAGTGGTTGTAAACAATTTACTTGGGCTGAATTTAAACAAACACATTAAGTTGAACATTATTAAATTTAATTTGTTTGTTTAAATTCAACACAAATAAATTGTTTGCAACAGTTTTGCATCCAACACTTTTTCAGTGTACCCATGATGACCTCCTAATCATCCCCATCCCCTGAATTAGCTGTATCACTGTCTCTGTCACTGCAATGTTGTTCTGTGGCAGCCATCGCATCATCCAAGTGGATGCTGCACACTGGTGGTGGGGTGGAGAAACCCCCCCTCATAATTGTGAAACACTTTTGGTGTATGGCCATACCCGATAAATGTGCTATATGAATACAAATTACATTACTAAGTCGAAGGACAATAAATGAAGCTGTTTTGTTTTTGCTTTTTTTATGATGCTTTGGGTTATTTTTCCGGACTTAGGGAGTCTAAAATCTTGCTGTCTATGGAGGATGATAGATCTCTAATGTTTCATCTATAATATCATCTTATTTTTTAATCTTAATGTGCATTCCAAACATGGACAAACTAAGTAATCAATAACATGATTTTCATTCTTGGGTGAACTAGCCTTTTAATTTGCATTTGTTACGCAAGTGTGTGTGTGTGTGTGTGTGTGTTTTCAGTGTGAATGTTATCAAACGTGATATTGCACAGTTTTACATAAGCAGTCTCTTGTTTGTTCATGTTTTAGCTGTCTTGGATGAGCTCATAAAGCCTTGATGGCAGTCAACCAGAAAAAAGCAAGTCTGTGATGGGAACTGTACCACCCTGCCAAATGCAGAAAGCACAGAGCATCTGTATGATATGGAAACTATTGGCCAGCTGTTAATGCACTCAGCACCTCAGACACTTGGCTCTGAACTGGTGAAAGTTTGAGTAAGGGTCTTGGGTGGGGCAGAAGAGATTCATCTTATAGCATTTTTTTATGCACAGGACCACTGAATCTACACATATGTTTGGTTTACAATGCATACTCACTCACTGAGTCAGAAACGCAATCAACTGAGTCATTTAATAACTGCACTGGTGCAATAAGAACCCTATATGTTACATTGGAAAATTGCATGCTTCTCTCCACTCTTGGCTCAGACAACACACACTTACACACTTGAGAGGCATGTTTGCTTTGGGAGCCTTCCTACTGCACAGCTCCATGCAGCACAGCACACCAAACTAGGATCTCTTGCCATTGCTTATCAAGATTAATCTGTGCACAGAGGCACTTAAGCTATATGGAGAGCCATGCTGCTAAGGGAAAATGGATCAGCCTAAAACAATAGATCAATTACATGCTCCATGAGTGTAATTATTATCCATTAATCATTTCTGAAATAAATAACATGTGAAGGGTGAGACTGAATTCAACAGATTTAGGATTTTATTTTAGAGATATCAAAGTTTTATATTTTAAGAAAAAGAAATATGTACATATTTTACTGACTATAGAGTCAGTAAAACTTTAGGGTTTTGAAATGAGAAAGTTAGTTGTTAACCATGATTTCACACAAAGACTTTTTAAAATTAATTTCCAGGAATTCCCTAATGAAATATAAAATATTTTCTGTATCCTCGTTGAAAGATATCAATCCATATGAATCAATCAGTTTAATTATTAGACTTCTTGAAAGAGATGCAGCTACTTTGTATAACAAACAGATTTAATTTTTGACAGAATAGTTTTGTAAAGTCTAGTAAAATGGCTTATTTTGAACAATACATCTACAGAAAAAATGGTTTACAGATTTAGGAGAAAACAATAAAGATTGCTAACATCAAAGGAGAAAAAAAGTCAAAACCTCCAATTATTTGATGGAATCTATTGGTTCAAGTGAATTTTTTTTTAACTACAGTAAAAATACACTACTTTTAAGAAAAACAACCATTATGCAAAATAGTGTTTCACTGTATCTCATGACCATGTTCCAGGATGCTAATGCCAGTATTCATGTGCTCAACTTGTTGTTTTCACACATGAATTTACCACTAGCTCAGTGGTTCCCAAAGTGGGGGTTGCGGGACAATGAGGAGGGGGGGGAGGGGGCGGGTGTTGCTTGGTAATTTCCAAAAATCAAAATTCATTTTATTAAACTATTAAATTACCATATTTTATAAATAACCTATAGAATATAAAAACGAATAGTTACATTGAAAAAAAAAAAAAAACAACATGCTAAAAAAAAGCCATCAACCTTTCATTTTTTTTTATTGGATTGCAACCCCCGGGGTAACTACTTAATATTAAAGTCTCATGCAGCAGATTGATTTTTATGGCACCAGGGTAAACTTGTTGACACCTTTACGTAACTCGCATTAAAAATAAAGGCCATGACTGAATATAGAGGATAGTCTTAGAGCGACATTCTCAAAAATTAAATGAAGAATAGACTTGGGGCCTATTGGTGTGTGTGAGCTGTGTATGTGTGTGTGTGTGTGTGTGCGTGTGTGTGTGTGTGTGTGTGTGTGTGTGTGTGTATATATATATATATATATATATATATATATATATATATATATATATATATATATATATATATATATATGAAGAGTTCAGATGCAAAAGCCGCTAAATGCCCCATCCGCCAAAAATGAGCTAATGACACTAAGTGAATGCTTTAGGCACGTAGTACATGTTCAACAAATATTTTTGCTTCAAATCATCTAAATAACAGTTTGTATGCAAAAGCTTCTAAACGCCACTTGCCTTTGACAGCAAAAGCCGCTATACCGGAAAACCAATCAGAAGGCACGAACCAAATCATATGTTTTCAATGTATCAGTGATACGCCGGCTTTTATGAAGACAGTGTTTCAGTCTGGTTCAGATTTAGATTTTAAAAGATGGAGTTTGAGGAATTGGCTGAGAATGTCTGACTGTCACTGAATGGCAAATGAAAACGTCCCTTACCTCAAAACCATGTGCATTATAAGAAAAAGAAAACACACTGCAAAGTCGGAAGTGTAAGTTCGCCTATAGAACAAACCGGTCTGTGGATGATGCAGTCAACATGGGACTGCATTATACCCTACAACATCTGGACAAACCAGGGAACTACGCAAGGATTCTGTTTGTGGACTTCAGTTCTGCCTTTAACACCATCATCCCATCACTGCTTGAGTACAATTTGGCCCAGCTCTCTGTTCCTAGCTCTGTCTGTCAATGGATCACCAGCTTTCTGACAGATAGACAACAGCTAGTCAGAATGGGTAAAATCACGTCCGACAGCCGCACCATCAGCACTGGTACCCCCCAGGGATGTGTTCTTTCTCCTCTGCTCTTCTCCCTGTACACCAACGACTGCACTGCAAAAGACCCCTCCATCAAACTCATTAAGTTTGCAGACGACACTACTGTTATCGGCCTCATCCAGAACGGTGACGAGTCTGCATACAGACAGGAGATGGAGCGGCTGGCGTTATGGTGCAGATACAACAACCTGGAGCTGAACACGCTAAAAACTGTGGAGATGATAGTGGACTTCAGGAGAAACCCCCCTGCACTCCCCCCACTCACCATCATGAACAGCACAGTGGCTGCAGTAGAGTCATTCAGGTTCCTGGGCACCACCATCTCTCAGGATCTGAAGTGGGACATTCATATAGACTCTATTGTGAAGAAAGCCCAGCAGAGACTGTACTTCCTTCGTCAGCTGAGGAAGTTCAACCTACCACAGGAGCTACTCATACAGTTCTACTCAGCTGTCATCCAATCCATCCTCTGCACTTCAATCATCGTCTGGTTCGGCTCAGCTGCCAAAACCGACCTCCGTAGACTACAGCGAATAGTCCGGACTGCTGAACGAATCACTGGAACTACCCTTTCTACACTTCAAGAACTGTACTCTTCCAGAGTGAGTAAAAGGGCTCGCAAAATCACTCTGGACGCCTCACACCCAGCACACTACCTGTTCGAACTGTTACCATCTGGTAGGCGCTTCAGAGCACCAAGCACAAAAACAGCCAGACACGGGAAAAGTTTCTTTCCTCAGGCTGTCTACCTTATAAACAGTTAAATATTCCCCTACTGTACAATAAATATGTGCAATACTTTCTCATACGCACTTGTACACAGCACCTTATATCAATATACAATGCAATACTTTCTACATTCGCACTTGTACACAGCACCTTATAACCTGTATTTTATAACAATCTGTACATACAACTCAACATCCAGATTTCTTCACTAACCGCATCTGTTTAATGTTCATCATTTTTTATTATTAATATTTTATTCTTTCAGATTTATTTTTTGTTGTCACTTGTCACTTTATGTACACTGGAAGCTTCTGTAGCCAAAACAAATTCCTTGTGTGTGTGAAGCACACTTGGCAATAAAACTGATTATGATTCTGATCCCTTTTTTCATCAGGGTATGGAGAGAGATTAGACTCAATAATAATTCACGCAAAAGACACGATGTACACATGCGTAGCCAAATTCACGTACGTAAAATATTTATTTATACTTACAAAAACAATTCACATGCACAAAATAAAAATACATTTTCATAAAATACGTTTCACAAATGCAAAACACCATTTGCAAATATATAAGAGTGTACAAAAAGTTTTGAATGTTTAAAATTCACGAGTTCATCCTGAATGAGAATGTGCAAATCCTCTCTCACGTACGACTCACCCTGAATACGAGTGTGTGCACTTTTGAGACTTTCCTGCCAGAAACAGGCAACTCGTACCTCTCAGCCAATCAGATGAGAGCTGTACTCGATGTCAACCACTCTGCGCTCCTTTTGCGCAGTCTGTTCCTCTAACCTACATGTAAGCTCGCATCTTATTGGCTACAGGGCACGAGTGACTCACGTGGGAGGTGTGTGGTGACAGGAAAGTCTCAAAAATGCACACACTCGTATTCAGGGTGAGTCGTATGTGAGAGAGGATTTGCACATTCTCATTCAGGATGAACTCGTGAATTTTAAACATTCAAAACTTTTTGTACACTCTTATATATTTGCAAATGGTGTTTTGCATTTGTGAAACGTATTTTATGAAAATGTATTTTTATTTTGTGCATGTGAATTGTTTTTGTAAGTATAAATAAATATTTTACGTACGTGAATTTGGCTACGCATGTGTACATCGTGTCTTTTGCGTGAATTATTATTGAGTCTAATCTCTCTCCATATCAGGGGTCGCCACAGCGGAATGAACCCCCAACTTATCTAGCATATGTTTTACACAGCGGATGCTCTTCCAGGTGTAACCCAGTACTGGGAAACACCCAAACACTCTTGCATTCAAGCCGAGGCTTGAACCAGCAACCTTCTTGCTGTGATGGGACAGTGCTAACCACTGAGCCACTGTGTCACCTGTCTTAAAATATGCATATAAAAAATATCAGTGCTCAGAACTCAACGAAACATTTGCATGCTAATCTGCAGTGATTGGTCTAATGACACATTCTGTTGTGATTGGTCTACTGCATGCAGCACATTTTGAAAAATGGAACTGACTTGTATTGTTTTTATTTAGGTTGCTGTACTGTAGCAGTCATCAGTAATATAATGGGGACACAATGCAAGGTTGTGACTTTACTGCTGTGGAATAGGTGTAAAAATTATTTTTAACCATTGACTCTTCACAGCCTCATCTTTTGGCCATAAAAATGGATTTCCCCCACAGTGCAGAGCAAAGTGTCTTCTCAGCTCAATGCTATCCTGGATCTGTGCAAGGGGGCAGGCACTCTGCTAAGGTTTTAGGTTGATGTCAACACAGGGGTGTTGCTAGACCCCATTTACTGGGGCACGTGCCCTATTTAAAAAAATTGGCTCTGTCTCAGTAAAAGCTTTGAATTACAATTGACATAATATGTCAGTCACATATCATTTAAGAATAATAATACAAGAATAAAGATGTTATTCTCCATTCAACAACCAAATCAATGCCCATGAAAGCAATGTAGCTTAATTGAAAAAAAAATTGCTGAATGTCCACAGAAAACTGAATTATCTAGAATTATGTTATAAAATTATTATTCATATGCAAAAAAAAAAGATCTTAGAAACTGCATGACAGGTAATTATCAAAAATCCATAATAGTGGCGATTTTTAAATAATCCTAAACATGGTGCCTATTCAAAAGGTAACCATATAAAAGAGCATCTTGAGCATTCTACTATAAACTTGTGTTTCATGAAAGAAAATGAGTCATATGAGGGTGAGTAAATGATTTTTGGGTAAACCTTTCATTAACATGAGGTGAGAGGCTCCTGTTAGTCATCTATTAAACACTGGGAAGCTTGTTTAGTAGGTGTTGCTGCAAAAGCTTGTGTTTTTATTGTGCTGCAGTAACTAGGCAAAGTTAGGGGCATTTAAAGACAAAAAAATGTAGTTCTTGGTGAAGGCTGTGAGTCTTCTGAATAAACCCAAATGAACTGTATGGCAAGCATAGTACCATAAATGTTCCAGATGTGTACTATGGCTTTTAGCCACATACAACCAGACATGGTTTCAGCTCCCTAGCCTACAGTGTATTTGGCTTCAAATGAGACTTTAAGTTCATAACGAAACTGAAGAGACGGATTTAGGTAAGACTTAAGTGTTCTGATACACACTCTATTCACATTTTGTCTTTTATTGAATATAAATCCCGACTTCATTTGTTCACTGATTTTCACAGAGCTATTGAAGATCTTAAAGTTTCACCACTGTGCACTTGTCATTCATAAGCTTTTACCAGTGGAAAAAAAAGTTTTATTTTAAATAAACGGTAACACTTTAGATTAAGGGTCCAAAATGATGCATTAATTAAGCATTAATTAATGGTTAATTTGTTCACAATTAAGCATTAGTTAAAAACAAAAGCACTAGTAATTAATGGTTAACTAAACTTTTTAAGGATCCCAAATTATGCATTATTTAAGCTCAGTTAAACTTGTAAATCAGGATTTACTTGTTCACATTTGTGCATCAGTTAAGCATGAGCAAACACATAATTCATGACTAACTGAACATAAAGGCATTTTAACCATTATTTACAATTTGATAAGCCATATATTATTTCTTTGATTCGTTGTAAGTTATAAAATAATTTCAAAAGTAGTTTATAATTTAAATTAATAAATTATTCCAGTCTTCAGAGTCACAGGATCCTTCAGAAATCACTCTAATATTAATTATTATTATTATTAATATTATTATTATTATTATTAATGGTAATAGTAATAAAAGCAATAATGACTAGAGTAATAATTTCATTTAAAACTACATACAATAAGAAAGCAGTTCTTCAAAATTTGAATAAATATTTAACAATATAAGATATTATTTTATTTTTTACATTTAATAAATGCCAGTTTGATGAACAAAATAATTTTCTTTCAAAAAACTAAATATGAAAAAAAAAACTGACCCTAAACTTTTGATCGGTATTGTACATAAATATACAGTGTTGGGTAAATTACTTTAAAAAAAAGTAATAGATTACAGTAGTAAGAAGTAAATTGATTAGTAATAGATTACTTTGTGCGAAAAGTAATCAGATTACTATTTACTTTACTTTGAAATTACTTTTAAAACATTAAATATACCTATTAAAATACAAAATATACCCTTAATCTAAAGTGTTACCAAATAAACAACCCAGAAGTACACACTTTAACCAAAACGAAAACAGATTCAAGAGCAAACAGTTCAATTGTCCAAACTAGCTTTCACAACTGCCATGATTATTTCAGCAAACTGGTCCTTTTTTGTTTAAGTGTTTGAAACGAAATTTTAAGCAACTCATGACATCATCTGGGGTAATCAAACATTAATAAGTGTTTCATACCCACATTATAACCATTTGCCATATAAGTGTGTAACCTACATGAAAATGAGTCATCCTTGCTGAGGTGAGATTTCCAGTCAGTCATGCTGCAATCCAGAGACCCTTCCTCATTTTCCACAGTTTCCATAGTTTTTCTGTGTGTGTTTGTGTGTGTAAATCAGTCACTGTGATGGTTTTGGTCTTCTGTGTGCATTTTTTTTTTCAAGGGTGGGGAACATATGACTCGATGGAGCTGTAGTCTACACAACCAAGCCCTGTTGGGACGGAGGGTGTCTTTCTCACCTAGAGTCCGTAAATCACAGCTGAAATAGCGTTAAACAGGTTACTCCCTGTTGCCATCACTCCATGGAGACCACTAAGAAAACATGATGGTCCTTGATGGACCACACATTCTCCCTTCCTCATCCTATCACTCCCGTGATAATGAAGCCTTTTTAGAGTCTAGAGACACTTTTCTTTAAGTGAAGTAGGTCATATCTTTACTGACAAGGCTGTGTCTCAGCCTTATCAATACAAGTGACCATTAGGCAATCTGAAAAGGGCTTATGCTGACATTCTTAAAATCAAATGTTCCTTATTGGCATTAAAGGAGCTTTGGGGGTGTCTGTGTGTGTGTTTGTGTAGCGAAAGAGAGAGAGATATGGTGTACATGTTCATTTATTTAACTTGTATGACAATGAGTACACTGTAAAACCCAAAAAGTTAAGGTTTAGTTCAAAAACTCTTAAGATTTACTTTAAAAATCCTCGTAATAATTTGCACAAACAAATTTCAAGTAAATTTAACAATCTTATATCAGGTACGTTTAACTTGTCAATATCATGTAAAATTCTTTCATTCATTCATTCATTTTCTTTTCAGCTTAGTCCCTTTACTAATCTGGGGTCACCACAGCGAAATGAACGGCCAACTCATCCAGCACATGTTCTATGCAGCGGATGCCCTTCCAGCTGCAACCCATCACTGGGAAACAGCCACACGCACTCATTCACACACATACACCACGGACAATTTTAGCTTACCCAATTAACCTGTACTGCATGTCTTTGGACTTGTGGACGAAACTGGAGCACCCGGAGGAAACCCGCGCAAACGCGGGGAGAACATGCAAACTCCACACAGAAATGCCAACTGACCCAGCGACTTTCTTGCTGTGAGGCAACAGCACTACCTTCTTTGCCACCGCGTCGAACCTCATGTAAAATTTGCTTCATTTATTTAGGAGTGTTAGGTTAAACATTAAGTAAAAGTTAACTGATTATCTTTACTTTTGAGTCTTTATTTATTTACCAAGTAATGCCATTTTCTTGTTTTAGCAGCGGAAACATTGCTTTTATCAATTTTAAATAAATCTTATTAGTTACAAATTAGTACATTTGGTGCTACTTGGTTTAATTAAGGATCACATTTCCACTTGAAATGTGTTATTTCACTTTATTTTAAGCAAATTTATTTAGCAAGAGCAACTTTACTTCATAAATGCTTACTTAAGTCAGCGCTAGTGTTAGCACAGCTATGATTTTCTGAGTGAAGCGTCAAACATTAATGCTGATAATAAAAATGCCAAGACCCAAAGCATGATTGCTGCTCTTCTGGTAACCTTAAAACTAAAAGACATACTCAAAACTCTTCTTAATCTACAAACTAATGATGATCAAACTCTAACAAGCCTTTCTCTCAAATTTAAACACCTAAGATTGCTTTTATTTTCAAATACCTTTCTTTTAATTCAATCCCTTGCAAAGCGTGCTGGGAACTATCAATTCTGACATATCCATTATTAAAACTTACTTAATATTACTAGGTTTGTGACGATTAGAAAATATTTAAATATTACGAGTAAATGAATATTAATATTTAATATTTAAAAATTAAATATGTACATAAAAAATTCTAGTTATCTTTGACACTTAATATTACAATTTAAAAATCATGACAGTCAATTTATTAGATTTGACTTTACTAAAAAGTCATTTCTTTCAGTGCACTGTGAACTTAATTCATTTGAGTTAACGAAGCAATTTGAGCACAGTAAACCCCAATAAATTGAGAGAACTCAAACCAACTGAGTACTGTAAAACCTAATAAGTTAAGGTAACTCAAACTGTTTGAGGAAACCGATTGCCACAAACCATTTGAGGTAAAAAAAAAAAAAAACTTACTCCATTTAAGTTGAAGTAATGAGGTGTTTAATTAACTTATTACCTTCAACACTGAGTTCAAAACTCTTTTCAAATGAGGAGAATTATCTTTCAGTAAATTTTGAGTTGACTACACTCATTTCATTTGATAAAGTTGACTGTTAGGTTTACAGTGTAGGTTGTTTTTACTGCCTTTAAAGTGAAATAACTTTTATATGTAGCACATTGCTGAAAACAATAATAAAATAATAATTAAAAAATTACACAATTTTCTATGGTTAATCAGTTGGGCCGATGGGAAGGTGTGAGTTTGTAGGATTTCTTGGCTGCTCATTAATCTGTCTGGCAGACTATGATGCAAAACACAACACAGGAGGTACAAGCAAATGAAAAGGCAATCAGTAAAGTCAAACACGCATTACAAACAGGTGGAGAGAGACTGTGTAATCCAGCATTTGAAAAGCTTATGAATGGCCTTCAATGTGTTTAATATCTTCTTAGTGGGGAGTCTATTGTTCCAAGTGAGACATGCTCCATGTTGGACAGATTTACTTTGAAGTGCTTGGACTACATGTTAGGAGAAAAATAATTTTTTGGCACAATTAAGAGAGTTTTTGGCACAATTTCACTATTATACAACGTATAATTAACTGCATATAATATAATCTAGCTACCAATGTGTTACCACATAGTCCTTTGTCTATTTTTTGTCTTCTTTTTCCTCATTTTAAAGGCAGTTACCTGATAGTCCTTATATAAACCCAACAATAATACAGCCTGAATTACATTTTGCACTCCCTTAAATCTAAACGGATAGCCATGCATAGCAAAAAGGGAAGCAGTTCTTATATATGAGGGAGTCAACACACACGCACAAAAAAAAAACGAAGGGTGATGGGCTTCGTCTCTCTCTAAGGGGAGGGGGAGTGGCTACAATTGGCCAAGGTTTCAATATAAGCCTTTTGTATGGACCTCTGAGGAGCCCAATCTTTTTGTGGCACAACTACCAACACCTTCACCTCTTCAACAACAACAACGGGAAGAAAGTATTTTTTTTTTCCACATTACTTTTTATTACCTGATTGCTTTAATTTTGTTGAGTAGTTTTTTTAGACAAAGAACATAACAAACGTGAAGATGATTGCTTTGTTTTCTGTGGCATTGGTGGTCTTTGCAAGCAGTCTGCATGTTGACGCACAAGGTAAGAATCACTTTTGATCCCTTTGTGCATGAATGAATGAATGAATGAAGGGTCCAGCATGCATCTGTGTATGCGTCTGTGCATATTAGAGTGTGATAAATAAATATAATACTTCGAAATATATATTGAATAATATTTTAATATTATATATATATATATTAAATTATCAGAGTTAGATGCTAATAAAAAGGTCAGAATGACTAGTATAATATTTGCATTGTATAACCATACATTCCTCAATGGATTTTACTGACAATGCTGATGTAATGAACCCCATTTTAAATGCAATTTTCCACTATTAATCTCTAAAATACTGAGAAACTCTTCCTACTATAAAGACACACACCCACAAAGGTGCAGCTCAGCAGATTTCCATTACTTTAAAACCATCTGCTGCAGGTAATTTAACAGTTGTTGACAGTTAGTGTGAGAAGTGAGCCATCACCAACTGACCACAAGACACGACTCTACATCTTAATGAAAATCTAATGCCCTTTCTTGAGGGTAAACGCCAGATTGGCTTTTGATGATGTCAGGAGCACATTGGTGACCAAAGAGCCACACAGTGGATCTTTATATTCCCCGTACTAAGCATTATGGGTTTACCAAATCCTCTGAATTTGCACTCGAGTCGCTGAATGCTTGTATTTAATAGGAGCATCGGCAAGATTAACAGCCCACAACAATGTAAAGAGTTGCTGAATGCAATCCCTTTTCCGTCTGAGGCAATGCAGTGTAAAGCCATGGGTTTGAATGGATTGGGCTGGGCTGGGGCTGATGGAGAAGAGGTGGGGACTGGAGGACGGAGTGAAAGGGTCCTCAAGACAGGCCTGATTCAAGAAGGCTCTGTTCAAGACATAATGCAGCCATTAGTCAGGCATGGCTGAGCAGGGAGGTGTGTGAAAGAAAGAGGATGCCTTTGTGTGAAGAAAGGGGGAGATAGTGAGCGGGAGGCTTTCTAATGAACCTGATTTAACACTTGCAAAGAGAGCCAGACAGAGAGATAACCGTAAATGTCAATGCATGGTTGTGACTGAGGGAGTGTCGTCCAGCTGTGCACAATAATTCATGCCTTGTACTGGCCTCTGCTTGCTCAGCAAAGTGTAGGAAGTGAAGATTAGCCGTCAGGACTGTCTGACTGTGAAGGAGCGATTCCATATGACAGTTGTGTACACAGATGTGAAGCCCCAATCAGTGTGTTTTCATCCATTTAGTGTTGTGTACCTCACACAAAGCATCAGTTTGGGCTCCAGTTGATGTAGCACATGTGTCCAAGACGCAAGTAATAAACAAACATGTGTATTAAATGGCTGTGTTGAATGATTTTATGTTATTATTTTGTACTTTTATGTTTTAGTTTACAAAAGGTATCTGATGGATTGCTTATATAACCTTTTTATAGTGATTTAGAGCCTTGGAATTTGTATCAAATTGACATTTTATTGTTTTATGTATATTGCTTTATTATTATTAAATAATTAAAGTGTAGTAACAATATTAGTAATAATATTTTGATTAGTATAAATTAAACATACAGTGTTATAACCAGTGTTGTGCTAGTTACTGAAAAATAGTAACTAGTTACAGTTACTAGTTACTTCATTCAAAAGGGAAGTCAATTACTTTATCGATTACTTATCAATTACGCAATAATTAAAACTAATGCAGTACTGTTAAAAGTAATTTTTGAGTTCTTTTCCAAAGAACTTTTTTAATGCTCCCATTAATCCGCTTGTTAAGTCTTGACGTATCAGTGACGTATGGAATACTGTTTCCGGGTCCAAGTCGCTACTCCTTTGAATTGAAAAAATATTTGTTAATGGCCACTTTTTAGTCCTATCACACATTAAAGTGAATTTTATATAAATTCATAGTGTACACAACAGTCTCTGGACTAGCTGCATCACAAATACCAAAATTTTAACTATTTATAAAAAATGTATCACTTTCTGGCCCTCGGATATCAGGCATGGTCGAGATTTTTGAAAGTATTACTTCGCTTTGTAAATGTTTATTATTACCATTTGATGAGTCTCCCTGTACAGTTAGATAGAGCACTTGGACCCGGAAGCCGCTTCGCTTGACGTCACACTTAACAAGCGTCCCATATAACGTCACGTTATCAAACTAACCACAAATTAAACGTGTTACGTCAACAAACTTATGAAAAGTAAGCTGTGTATATTCAAAGTGCAAAATCTGTTGTTGTATAACAGCTATAAAAACACTGTATGTAAAACAATAAACAAATAAATCACAGCTTTTTTCTGAGCAATAAAGCACTACATTTTAAATAGCATGTTCTAAAATATAACAGAAATGTGTCATTGTGTCTACTTAATTAATTTTGTTATACAGATAACTAATGTGTGCTTATTCATTTGAAACAACAAACATAGAAGTATTAGTAATTCATAATAATAACGTTAATAGTGTCTCAGTCTCTCTTCCACTCACAATCGGTCTACCTCGCGCACATTCGGTCTCTCTCGCGAGCACACTTGACCTCTCTTGGGCACACCCGGTCTCTCTCGTGTGCACTCGGTCTCTCTCACATCCATTTAATCTCTGCTTTCGCTTGACTTTTGTCAAGTCTGCCGCCGATGTGTCTTCTTTGCGGTGGTTGGTTGGCATCCCCCAATCCCACAATGTGTCAGTGCTGTAAACAGAAAGATGTAGGCTAGACTGCAGCCAAAAATAATTAACTTGCCAAGTAACGGACAAACGCATCATATTGTAATGTTAACAGAGTTACTATATTTAAAAAGTAATGCGTCAAAGTATTAGTTACTGTCAAAAGTAATGCCGTTACAGTAACGCATACTAGTAACGCGTTATTGCTCAACACTGGTTCTAATAATATCTATTGGTGAAAGTAAGACTTTTATTTTATGTTTTTGGAAAACTTTTTTTTTACGTTGTAGATTATCACAAATGAATGGTTTCTGTTTCCAAATACATTTTTTATTCCTGTTTAATCCTTTACTTACCCCATCAAAAAAATGTCACACTAGTTAACACACATTTTTTTTCAACACATCCCATAATTTCTAAAATATTAGCCTCTACCAAATTGTTGTCAGTTTATGGTTAAAGTAAGAACTTAATACACATACTATTAAAAATACATTTAAAAAACACACAAAAAAACAAGAAAACATGTTCAATGAGAATCTGAAATATTTTATGGCATACTTAAAAAAGTGATTTAGTATTCAAAATATATATATATTTTTTTTTTATACTAAATCACTTTTTTAAGTATGCCATGAAATATTTCAGATTCTCATTTAACATGTTTTCTTGTTTTTTGTGTGTGTTTTTTACAATAAAACCAAAATCAAGTGTAATAGTGCAACAGGATGTTTGTTTATTTTTATTTTTATTTTTTTTGTAAACCACTGATGCTGTTTGTAAGCCAATATTTAAAACAGTCATTATTTAAATGAATAATATTCATTATTTAAAACAGTAACAACATGGTCAACAGATTGGTAGAGGGTCAGTCAAAGGGTTAAAATTTAGCGTATTCCTGTGTTGTAATTTATTCCTTTTAATTGTTGTCACAATTACTTAGCGGTCACATGATCCCAAAGAATCATTACTACCATATCATGGCTTGGTATTTATTATTGCTATTTTTAATATTTAATTTAGTATGTATTATAATCTTATTACTACATTATCCTAACTCCAGTAGTCATGATTATGCCCTAAATGCAGCTTTTGTTTTGTTTTCCCTGAAAGCATTTATGTTTCATTATCTTTCTTCTGCCAAATGTCTTGGTGGGTGGGAAAGAGGTTGTTTTAAATATTTCAGCCACCACAGCACTTCCACACCGCCATTCAAGAGTAAACACTTTTCTTTCTGTTTGCTTATAAGAGCAGGAATAAAGAATGGCTGGAGATGGGGGATGGGATGTCATAAAGGGACTGGTGGGAGCTGGGTACATAGAGAATATCATGGCTTGGTGGAATTGGAATGATTTTTGGTAGCTTGTATGCAATCACAATCCCCACACTCTCCTCATAACTAGGGCCAGACAGAATCTGCGGACATGTTTTAGTATTTCTGCGGAAAACTTTGTGAAAAAATCTGCGGATTTATGCAGAATTATTTTGGAAGTATTGTAACTAAAAAAACGATGGATTTGCATTGTAAAAAACAGCTTTTTAACTTTTATTTAATATTTACAATGCAAATCCATCTAGATCCACTTATTTTGTAAACAAAGCAAGTCTATCATGTAATATATCTACTAAAATACAGAAAAATTACTTTATAAATTGTATTGTAAATAAATCAAATGAACACGTTCATATTAGTCAATAATATTACTGAAATTAATTTAAAAGCTCAATAAATATAAATTGACACACATTTACACAAGTAAATAAATAGACTCAAACCGCCTTTCCAATGCACATAACAAACAGACCATTGTCCATTTCCAAAGGAGAGTAGTCTGGGAGCTGCATGGAGTTACGATCATCTCCGTATGCAGAAAATTCGGATACGTTGAAAGATTTCAACTCAGGCAACTAGACCGTATGCGACCAGCCGACTGGATGTGGTGTATTCCAGTGTTGTCCAAGCAGATCCGTGAGCGCGAGATGAGAAATACTTGATTTTCTGTTATTTTTTTTAATCAGAAAAAAGTCTGTATAAAAAAAAATTCTATTCATAAATGAATCATAAAAAATATATTTTTTATGTTGTCTCCATATACCCTCCAAATGTGTTAGCTGTCTGAGTTTCTAGTATTCATTCATTCATTCATTCATTTAACCGTGACAAAGTTGAAAATTCTGTGCGACTGCCACAAGGGGGCATATTTCGACAGTCATGTTCGAATGACGTGTGCAGTGGGAAGGGGGCTAGAATCATCACTGCACTATTTAATATTTCCACATTTAAAATTGTACTTATCCACTGCACATATACATTTGTAATCATGTCCATATATATATCTGCATACTGAGGACGCACGTTTCTTCACGAGAAGTGCTGCAATTTGTCACGTGCAGCCACGCGTAGTACTGCTGCAGCAAAGGCCGCCTTTTCATAAAAAAATGTAAACATTTTTGTGCTTTATGCAATAGCCACCACCAAGGAATAACCACTTTTCCGTTGACTTTCAGTTGTCGATAGTTTTTGTCACATTTAAAAGGTGTGTTTGCGCATGAAGCTTGAGCGTTTAGATGTGAGGGACCGAGCAAAAGAACGCTCGATTCAGCTCCGTCGATGCCTCGAGTGTCAGGGTTTCTTTCTTTCTTTATTTTGGAGATAATGAATACATATGTGTATTCACATATGAATACAACATAAAGACATAATACTTTACAAATTACGTGTCCACTTTTGTAGGCTCAACACAATTTCATAGATCTAGATAAAATAGCCTATAAGCTATATTGAAATCGTTTAAAGATATACAAATATCGGATATAATAAAAAAATTAAATAAACCAATATAAAACAAACAAAAGCTATAAAGATTTAGGTACAGTTGAAGTCAGAATTATTAGCCCCCTGTTTATTTTTTCCTTCAATTTCTGTTTAACGGAGAGATTTTTTTCAACACATTTCTAAAGATAATAGTTTTAGTAACTCATTTCTAATCACTGGTTTATTTTATCTTTTCCATGATGACAGTGAATAATATTTGACTAGATATTTTTCAAGACACTTCTATACAGCTAAACGTGACATCTAAAGGCTTAACTAGGTTAATTAGGTTAACTAGGCAGGTTAGGGTAATTAGGCAGGTTATTGTGTAACGATGGGAAAAAAAAATTTGATTAAAGGGGCTAATAATTTTGACCTTAAAATGGTTAATAAAATATGAAAAACTGCTTTTATTCTAGCCGAAATAAAACAAATAAGACTTTCTTCAAATAAAAAATATTATCAGACATACTGTGAAAATTTCCATGCCCTGTTAAACATCATTTGGGAAATTTTAAAAAATTCAAAGGTGGGCTAATAATTCTGACTTCATTTGAAAATACAGTGTAATATAAACAAAATAAACCATTTTGAACTTTAACTTTACAACTTATTTTAAAATAGAAACTTATTTTATCAAAGGGCTTTAATTTTAGACAGTTAAGACTATTTAGTTACAAACTAATTAGAGTAAGCCTACTTGAAAAATTTTATGTTGGCGCAGGATCTGAGCGGTATTGGTTTACCTGCGAGCAAGCTCACGACAATGGAGCAGAATGCTTTGCTGAGTTTAGTATGCATTCACATGCAGTTTAGTATGTTCACTATGTTACATAACTGCCCCCTGCTGGCCATGTATTTCTTGTGTTCGACCATGTTGTGCCGCACTTTACTGCAGTAATGTGCGAGATCGCTTTAATTCACTCGCGCATTCTCAGTAGCCACATCTGTACTTCTAATTATTAATAGCAACCTGTACATATATTCATCTATTGTCCGTTCATTGCTAATACAACCTGTATATAATGTTCAAAAAACATCCATCTGTAAATATTAAACACAGTTTTTCTATAATTGCACTTTATTAACTATATCCTGCACTTGCTGCTATTGCACTCCTGGTTGGACTAAAACTGCATTTAGTTGTCTTGTACATGAGTAATGACAATAAAGTTGAATCTAATCTAATCAATAGCAACAAAGCTTGTACGTGTGAAAGTCAAAATCCAAAAAGCTTTAATATAAAGGAGGACTTTTCTAAATTAGTAGCTGCTGTACTGGAGGTTGTGCTTAATCATTTAATGAGAGATTAATCATCTGATCCTTCAAGCTTGTAACTTTGGCACACTGTCTCCTACGTGAGAGTTTATTAGGAAGAAAGTGTTAGAGAGACTGCATGACTCACAATGAAGTGTAAAAAGGGATCAGAAGTGTGGCGTGAATGAATGTGGCGTGAATACTGTAGGGATCAGTTTCAATAAATTCTAGAATGAGGAAGATCTCTCATCAGTTGGTCATAATGTGATCGATGTGCTGTATAATTAAAGGGGGGAAACAGTAGAGTACAGGCTTCTGATCAGTGAAGTGCGCAGATGTTCAGCACACGTGCGTTCATTTTGAGCACCGGTTAGGCACATGTTACAATAGTTTGGAAGGCTCCAGCTCAGTTGGGTGAGAGCTATAATAGTCGGCTAAGGTAAAGTAAGTGGTTTGAAGCAGAAGGCAGAAAGTCTTGAGTGCCTGCTAATGAGTGCCATATTTGTTTCAAGCATGTGGGAAAGGTTTTCCTGGATACACTGCATCTGAGTTTAAAGGTTAGTTGTAAAACATGCTGGTCAGAAGCACAATGCCTGGAGCTGCCATTAAGAACTGCTTTGGGGAAGTCAAGCCAAAAATTATCAAACAATCAAAAGATTTCTTTCTTTTATATTCACAGAGGCAGCTTTTTTTTTAAATAAAGAAAATCTAATAAAACGTTAATATTGCCAGATATTATTACAATTGGAAGTGGGTGATTTGCATTACTTGACATTAAAAATGCTTCTAAATCATCTATGAATCTTAATTAACAGTAATTCCATTATAAACAATTACACTATTTGATTTTAATGAATTTTAAATTATTTAATTGAACGGAGATTTAAAAAAATGCATTTATTTGTATTGATAATTGATATTTAAAGGAATAGTTAACCCAAAATTGAAAATTATCCCATAATTCACTCACCCTCAAGCCATCCTTTCTGGATAGGTGAACTACTCTGTAGCAAAACTTTTAAAGTTGTGCCAACTGATTTTTTTTTGTCTACAGAACTAGAATGCCAGAAGTTGAAAAAAAAAAACAACAACAATCCTTATTTTCTTTCGTTTTTTTTGGCATGTACTTTTGGAAACATCAGTTGCACTGACTTAAAATGTCTGAAGTTGAGTGAACAAAAAAAAACTTTTTTTGAAAGTGATACTAAGAAATAATACATTATCAGGTAAAAAAAAGTAAAACAGAGACAAATGTTAACAAAACATTTATTTGACACATAATTAGATAAAGGACAGAAGGCATAAAATAACAGTAAACAAGACCAGGATCAAAACATGGCAGGACAAACAGGGAAAACCACTTTGTAATGCTTCACAGGGAAAAACAAAACTCAGCAAAGAGTCCGCGTGACTGATTTATAGTGATCAGACCATCATGAGCTTCCAGCTGTGCGTGTGTAATCAGGAGAAAGCAGAAACTGGTTTCCATTTAAATTATAGTTTGAGCATTTGATTTGTCATTTAATTGTTACAGGATTTTACTGAGTTGTTCGTGGAAATTAAATATTAAATACATTTTCTCATTTGAGAATGCATTTTGATTTATTATTTGATTGTTTGAGCATTTGATTTATCATAGTTGTTTTGAAAGTTTGATTTATTATTAGATTTTATTTTACACATTTGAAATTTCGTTTTAATTGTGTTAGGAAAAAACTTCCATATATAAATACATACAACAGTTAAATACTAATGAACAATTCACATGCGCTAAGCGTTTCTTATTGTAGAACAAACTAGGTAAATGTGAGATGAAAATTCACATTAAAAGTCTTTCTGTCTTTCTGTAAAAAAATGACAAATGAGTAATCATTTCAAATTACAATGGCATTATTGCAGTAGTATTTTGTTGTTGTTGTTGTTGTTGTTGTTAATAATAATAATGACATTACTGTTTTTATTAGTGTTACTATTATTTTTGTCGTCGCTAGTGTTAGAAATTCTGCAACTTTTATTTTTTCAAGTAAGGAGGTCTGAGATTAACTCAACTTAAAATATAAAGTTGGCAGAAGTTTTTTTGGGGTGAACTTGCAAAGTTCTTTTTAACAAATTGAAGAAAATATGTATTTAGGTTAAGTAAACATGGTAAATGTACAGTAGTTGTACAGACATTTTTACTGATTTTTGCCAAAAAAAAAAAAAAAACTAGTAATTTCAACTTTTTTCAAGGTGGATTTTTTACAGTGTGGTTCTTCCATCTTGTATATTAGCATTGGGAAGTGGCCCATTTTAAGCTTCCAAAAGTGCATAAATCCAATCTATGACAAATCATGGATACAATTTAAAACGACTCCAACTGTGTTTGTCTGAAGGGAGAAACACAGAGGCATAATTTTACAGTATATGGGATAATGTTGGATAATTTAAATTTTTGGGTGAATAATTCCCTTAAATTCAGTTCATCTACTTAATAATGTTAGCAAATGAACCATATTGCCATTTTTTAAATAATAATTTTAGTTGATACAGTTGGTTTTCAAATTTATATTAAATGGCACTCTGAACATTTGGTTATTTGACATGTTTCTTATAGCTGGGTCATAGATTTTCAGGTCAGTCAACATACAGTAGGTTGAATGGTTTGCATTGTAGACACGTTTACCCAAGAGAGACTGAATGGTGCCTTAAGCTAAATCTAATCTAAAAAGTCTTCTATGTAATTGACACTTTGAAAGTTGAGTACAGCCAGCTAGGATAACTCTTGGGTCTGTTTTAGTTTTCTTGATATCCATCAAACATTACATCAAAGAGCTGTGATGGATTTTAGCCTCCCAGACTCGAGCAGAGATCAGGAAACATCTTGAGGAGCAATACAAGACAATTATACCCCTAACAACAAGCAGACTGTATCAACTACTACCAGACATACACTGTAGACCCTGTGAAGTTGAGCATTACAGGGAGAACATTTGTCTTCATTGACACAAAATAGGAGGATGATGGCTGGGGTTTCTCAGTGTGTGTGTGTGCCATCTGATTCCAGTAAATCATAATTGGATTATTATTTGTGTGGCGCTTGCTTTTTCCTTTCAGTTGAGTAATGATGGCAGGCTTATTTAAACTTTAAGACAAAATATATGGATAGCCATAAAATCTAACCAAAAAAAATCACCAAACTCTTGTTTTCTGTCATTGTAATAATAAACTACACCCCCAGTGGGGATTCAATACACTTTGAAAGAACTTTCTAATTGTTTGATTTCAGCTGGTGGATCAAGGGTCAAGGTCTACGCCAACAGAGGTGACAATATAACTCTGCCCTGCAGACTGGATGGTCAATCCACTTTATTCGGAAACAGAATCCATTGGACCAAAGTTGAGGATGACTCAAAAGAAACTGACGTGCTCATCTCCATGGGCTTCCACAAGAAGGCCTACGGAAGTTATCAAGACCGTGCTTACCTGTTGGAGGTGGATGACAGTGATGCAACCCTGGTTATTACAGACCTAGATGTGAACGATTATGGCACATACAAGTGTGAGTTCATCGATGGTATGAATGACATGGTTCTTGAGGTGGATCTTGAAGTGCAAGGTAATTTTTTAAAATGATTATTTCATGCTGTCATATAAGTAAGCATTTAAACTGTAGCGCTTGCATGTAAAAGGGCCTCTACAGTCAAATGAATGGTCATATAATAGTAGACCTTTGCCACATATCATATGTGTCTGTGTTGGCATGTTTGAACTGACTGTATATCAAAAACACTGTACAGCAACCTTGAGCTTGTGAAAGGCAAGTATTGCAATAACTATTTGTAGTTGTTAAAGGGTAAATTCATGCTAAAATATAAATTCTGTAATTTATTACCACCCATCACATTCAAAACCCATAAGATTTTAGATCTTTGGGATACAATTGAATTTTTTTAAATGAAATTTAAGAGGTTTCTTTCTCTCCACTAAAACTAAGTTTCAAAATGTTTATAAAGCGATTACAATATCCTCAGAGTAAAATTTACTCAGGTCAGAGAGTATTTGGTCCCTCTTTAAATAAGGAAAAACAGGTTGGTAATAAGTAAAGCTGATGTTTGTGGAGTTGCTTAATGATCTTCTGCTGAGATTTTGAGAGATTCAATGTATTATATTTCAACTGATTTCATCTGAGGCTGTGACTGAAGTCAGTTGCAGTTTTGTGTTTCTCTTCTGTGTTTCTGTTTATTAACAGAAGGTGTTCATCAACAGTGCTCAATCATGACCTAAATAATCCTTCCATTGTCTCATTAACTTGAGTAACTTTAACTCAATTTAGAGAGGGGCCAAATACTATCTAAACTGAGTAAATCTTACTCAGAGGATTTTGCTGTAAGGGATAGTTGACCCAAAAAATAAAATGTGCTTATTATTTACTCACTATCAAGTGGTTTCAAACCAATATGAGTTCTATTTTATGAGATATTTCTAAGAAAGCTGAAAATCTGTAACCATTTTCTTAAATTGTAGGAAAAAATACTATGGACGTCAAAGGCTTGTTTCAAACATTCATCAAATGATCTTATTTTATGTTCAGTAGAAGAAAGAAACCCTAGCAGGTTTGTGTCAAATGAAGGGGGATTAATAGGGCAAACTATCCCTTTGTTGTATTTGAGATCTCAACAGACATCAGTACTCAAAATGCTTTCTTAAGCAACCTCCATTGCAGATCGTCCCAAGGAACAGTAGGGATCTTTAAACTGAAACATGAGATGCATGAACAGAATTAATTAGGCTGGCACAACTATGTAGCTATTATTACCTTTTGAACAATGGCTTTAAAGATTGAAGCCCTGTAAGTAATTTCCTCTTTGAATATTTGTTTTTTTTCAAACACTGTACCATAAAAATGTTTAATCTATACTATGCAGGGAAGCTCTCTAAAAGGCTATTATTCTATTATCCGTTGATAGGGGTGGTAATAAAATCAACCTATGTTAAAGTCAGCCAAACTTTTCCTTAGGGAAAGATTCTCGTTCTTTCACAGGGGTTGTTTTTCCATACTCTCCTCGTTTGGGACGGTACAACCTCAACTTCCAAAATGCCGTGGCAGCATGTCAGGAGCAGGATGCAGTGGTCGCCTCCTTCGAGCAGCTTTATGGGGAATGGAAAAGTGGGCTGGATTGGTGCAATGCCGGCTGGCTCAATGACGGAACTGTGCAGTATCCTATCACCAAACCCAGAGAGCCCTGTGGAGGTGCAAGGGCTACAGCTGGTCTGAGAAATTATGGCCAACGGGACAAGTCCAACAGCCGCTATGATGTGTTCTGCTTCACAGCCGGGCTTAAAGGTAAGTTGAACAATTCACTCTTAGTAATTAAAGTAGTACTGTATGTGTCCACAAACCTGAAACTTGTTTATTTACACCACAGGGCGCTTTTACTACCTGATCCAGCCCAAGAAGCTCAACTTTGATGAGGCCGTCGATGCATGCAAGAGAGATGGAGGTGAGATCGCAAAGGTCGGCCATATGTTTGCAGCCTGGAAGCTGCAGGGATATGACCGTTGTGATGCCGGTTGGCTTGCTGATGGTAGCGTACGTTACCCGATCTCCAGGCCCAGGAAGAACTGCAGTCCCACGGAGGCTGCTGTTCGCTCTGTTGGCTTCCCCGACAAAAAGCAGAAGCTGTATGGTGTCTATTGCTATAAACCTCAGCAGTAAAGCAATTCATGTCATATCACCAACCAAAGAGAAGCAATACAGCAGTCCCCACTCCAAACTTACGAAGGACTTTTGCATGAACTAGCCTTAACTGTGACAACCATTATAGTAAGGATACTGTAAAGAACAGGAGTGTCCAGTCCTGCTTCCAGAGTGCCAACATCCTGCAGGTTTTAACTCTTACCGACTTATCTAGAAGTTTCCAGGGCCAAATTTCAAATGATACACGTGTGCACTTGCGGATATACAATGTCTGCCAGGTGCACATGTCTTTTAAGTCCATGAGAGTGTAATGCAGGGGTGGACAAGTTCAGTCCTGAAAATCCACAGTGCTTTAGTGATGGCTGCTTTCCAATCACTGCTTCATGAAGCTTTGGATCACTGATTCGAAACAAAAGATTTGTAAAGGTTTCAGAGTGCATGTCAAACGAGCAAGGTCAGTGGCAGATTTAGGCATGGGCAATATGGGCGACACAACCCCCCCCTCCCCTCTTTACTTTCGCAAACCCCCACCCCCTCCTCAACCCCCCCGCCATGTTATTCACTATCATCTGCGAAAGGGTGGCATGAACACCGTGAGGGCATGATCGTTGTTTGCCTAGAGCGCCAGTTAAGCTTGTGACGGTGCGGGGCAAGGTCATATGATTTCAGTAAATGGGGCCTCGTTATGTCATAACATTATGTTTTGAAAATGTAATGCTTCTCCACTTGGCAGCGATCTGTGTAATATCCTAAAATCCACATGAATGATTTAACTTCATTCAGATTGCCCTCCAGTGGTAAAACGCTGAACAGGTTTCATAGTTTATACCTGATCCTGGATCATTTTACAAGTTTGTTGATGTTTTAATAAGAAAAGTTAATTGTCTCTTGTCCTCTTGTCTTGAGCCCATAACCATTTAATTATATTACATGAAGCTATGTGCATTTATAGGTTACACTTTCAATTTTAAGTTCGGAATATGTTTAAAAAGTAAATTCTGGTGCAGTAACACGTCAGGGCGTCCCGAGTTCGAGGAGATTTCCCAACCCTACCCCTCATTCTCTCTCTCCAACTTCACTTTCTGTCTCATTACTGTCCTGTCTAATAAAGCCAAAAAGGCCAAAAATAAATCCTAAAAAAAAAAAGTAAATTCTAATGCATGTTTTGACTTATCAACATTTTGACCACCAGGTGTCTCTAGCATGTGCTGTTTTGAACACTAAGGAACAATGAATCATTTTACGATGCAATTGATTCAATTGTTTTGAAACTTTGTTTCTCCCATCACTACAGTCCTGCCAACACAATCTGACGGCAGTTTGTAACTTTTTGATTTAGTAGCAAATTCGTATGAATTTGTGCAATCTCATTCGTACAATTTAGTACAATTTGCTCATCCCCTAATGACGGTTGGGTTTAGTGGTGGGGTTGGGTGCCACGTCTCTTTTTTAAAATCGCACATTTTCTTACGACTGAATTAGCCACTAAATTGACAAAACGTAAAATACGTTTCCTCATGAGATCAGGCTGGTCCTGCAGAGCACAACTCCAACCTCCATCACCAGAACAAGCTAATCAGAGTCTAAGTCAGGGCTGGGCAATTTTGGTCCTAAAGAGCCACTATACTGCAGAGTTTCGCTCTAACACTCATCAAACATACCTGAACAAGCTAATACACATACTCCAATATCATTAAAAGCTACAGGCATGTGTGTTTGATTAGATTTGGAGCTAAACTCTGCAGCACACAGGGCCCTCTAGGACTGAAGTTCCCAATTTACGCTTTAAGGGCTACCAGAAAGCAACAGACTGGTGAGTATTTAACAAGGTTGGTTAAAAGAACTGCAGAACTGTGGCTCTCCAGGTCCGAACTTGCCCACCTTTGGTGTAGGTTGTCACATTCATAAGATTAGCATTCAGGAAGGTACTTGACAAGCTCCTACTTTGCAGTCTCTATACACACTTCTGCCGAGAACACACTTTGGTGAGCTTCAAGCCTTTGGTAAGCCTCTATCTGACATTCAAAGTGATATTATGCCACAAAACTGCACACTCAGAGGAAGACTGCAAGAGTGTAGGGTTCCATTTAAGATTAGGCCTACACTAAAAAAAAAATAAGTTCTGCGAAATTGTTGCAAACAATTTATATTTGTTGAATTTAAACAAACTAATTAAATGTTCAACTTAATTTTTGGTTTAAAATCAGCTTAGATATATTATTTACAACCACTTAACTTAAAGTTAGTAAATCCAAGGAATAATCTTTGAATAGATTTTTTTAGTGTAGTGAGTCTGAAGAGCTAGTTTTAATAATAGTAGGAGCTAAGCACTGCAGGATATTGACCCTCCAGGAAAAGGTGTGGGCACCCCTTGTAAAGACCATACCACACCATTCATAATATTAATGGCAACAGTTATTTTATACCATTTACTTTTTATATAGGCTTGTTCACCTCATGTGTACATATATATATATATATATATATATATATATATATATATATATATATATATATATATAAAGCATCAGCAGAATAACACAACATTTTCCGAAAAGAAATTCAGCTGGAAGAGTATCTGAAATCTCACCATTTTGTTTACAACCCCTTTTAGTACATTTAAATGTGAGTTTGTGAAGAATCGTAATTGTTGCATTGAAGTTAAGTATTTAAGTAATCCTAATGGTATAAACTTGACAGAAAGTTTTTGAAACTTGCCCAAACAGCAAAGCAAAAAATGGACCTGACATCTTTCTTTCCCTTAAACATTTTTGTGAAATGCTAATCTCCTTTTTTTACTTTTAATCTCCTTTAAAATCTCTTATATTGTTGTATTATCTAATGCTCTAAACTGTGACTTTTTATCTGTTTGAAAAATCAAATGAATGTTTTTTTGGACTTTATTATATTAGCAATATGCATATCTAATTCCATTTCAGTGTTCATTTCTCATGGCTACTCCTTACATTATTATGATGTATTTTCTCAACCATTACATGCTTTTTCTGAATCGCGAAAGAAGCCGTTTTCCAGTTCCTGTCCTTAAAAGAAGAACCATTTCATTTTTGTTTGATTCAGCATAGAACGACAAGTATTTCATCACAGACCTTAGCAGAATTTGACAGACCGCTGTGTTATTTGTGATATGCTGGAAAACTACATGTACACTAAGCAAATCATTTAGCATCCAGCTGTATATTCACAACAATGTTTCAAGACCAGCTTAAGCCTATAGATGCTTAAGTGTAGAGATGAATACGTCTGAATTGAATATTGTCATGCCAGTGGGAAAAAGAGCAGAGCAGCATTAAAAGCCATGTACAAAATCATGCCTAAGTTGGATTCATGACAGGCACAGTGTGGAAGATTTCAGATAATGAGATCTGTGTTTACTAATGAACGTATACCATCTATTACTTGTATTGATATATGTTGTTTGTTTATGGGAGGGTAAAATATTCTCTTCCTGTAATTCAGCTTTGAACCGCAGAAGCCACAGTGCACATATGTGATTCTTTTTTTGCTTGATTTTTGTCTTTTTTTAAATGCACAAAATATCTTTTTTTTTTTTTTTATCTGAAATGCAGTGTATGGTTAATGAATCAAATCAGATTTTAAATGAAAAAATAAAACCCCATAAAAAGTGAAACGTTTTCTGTTCTTCATTTTCCACCAAACTGTGGATATACGTGTGCAGTGTCTGTAATTATGCATTTTGAAAGTCCAGATGCTGAATACACCATGTTTGTTGCAGTATGAATGCCAGTTGGCTTCAGGTTCCCTACACAAACCATTTCAATAACTTAGAGAAATAGATTACAGTGTGATACTCAACTCTGCTTTTGGAAACAAAAAGTTATTGCCATCTTTAAACAAGAAGTTCTTGCTGATATTTTCTACTATGTCTCTCTGTGCATTATTCATAAAGTTCCCATGAGGAAGAGCAAAAGCAGTAAAAGTCATATTGTAATACACTTTATTTAAAGCTGTTATATCTCAACAGTAAGTTGAAGAGAAACCTAGAAGTCTGGGAAGCATTTGCAGAGAAATCTTGCAATGATTATACTATTCTGTGACTAATCCGTTTTTAAACATGCAAATTAATTCCAGTTGTTTAAAATGAATAAATAAAGGACCAATGCAATGGGAAAAAAAAGGTAGAGTGTTTTCCAGCTCATACATGTGAAAAAGAACTATGACGATCAGTGACCGTACCAGCTGGAAAATGCATTATAAAAGTAAAATATAGCAATGGGACTTAAAACACAAACGTCTGTCTGCTTCCTTCAACATTGTTGCTCACAAAACAATCACATTTATGTAAGAGATCCCATGTTGTACATTGAGCAGAATGTCTGAATGTCATTAACAGAGAACAAATCTTCAAAACAAAATACATCTGCCAAAATTGAATTAAATGTTTATTATTCCTCAGAAAACCACTTATTTTTTTCTTTTTTTAATTAATTTATTTTATTTATTTTTTTTTTGAGATTGTTTCGCAACCAATCTTAGGGTCATTTTGTGAAAGCATGAAAGCGATAGTTCGTCAAAAAAAAAGAAGGAAAGAAAAAGAAATTATACTCACCCTCAAGTGATTCCAAACCTGTGAGTTTCCTTTTCTTTTCTCTGCTCGACCATTGATTCGTAGGAAAAACAAATGCTATGCAAGTCAATGATTACATATTATTATTATTATTATTAATTTATTTTTACTATTATTATTATTATAGCTTTCTTCGGAATATCTTTTCTTTTGCACAGGATTGTGACAACTGAATTGTGAGTAAATGATGACATAATTTTCGTTTTTGGGGGTGAACTATTACTTTAAGAAGGACCTCAAGTTATGACTTTCTGTTATGAATAGCTATGTTAATGATTTGTTATGGCCCGAAATTTGGAAATTACCTCATAAATAATAACAAATAAGGTAAAAGAAATTTCTTTCAAACTTATTTATAAATATTATCCCAGTAAATATTTTTTGCAAGCAGATTTAATTGTGATATATTGACACATGCTGTATGTTTTGGTCTACATACAGAAACATATTATTTGGTTTGGAGTTGCCCATATCTAGTTAATTTTTGGTTGGATTTCTGCTCTTTTATTAGAATCAACTTTATGCCCAGTTTTCAGCTTTGTTTTACAAATGTTTTATTTGATTTTCTTACGTTCAGCAGGTCATTACACAAAGAATACTTTTTGATCAATGAATTACTTTTGCTGGCAGAATTCAGCATACACAAAAGCTGTGACTGCAAGCCATTATTTATTATTTTGAAGTCAGAATTTAAGCTTTATATAAAACCTATCTATAATCTGGCAAAGCTGTTAAATATTTTAATGTATGCAAAGACTTACATGTCTTTATTTATTTTTTATAATTTTTTTTTTGGTCTTTTTCTTTTTCCTTGATTTGTTATCATCCCCTGGCATTTTCAAATTGTTCATTTTAAACTGTTCAATAAAAAAAAAATAGATAAATTAAAACAAATAAATAAAATTACTTTAAGATGCAAAATAACAGAAGTACAGGCAAACCTTCACGCTGACTGGCTAACCACGTACATTTAACCAATGTGTTTAACAATGTGCGTTTTAATTACTAAATAAATGTAAAAAAATTACTAAAAATACTAAATACAAACTAATTTGCATCTGTCTTTACAGCAAATGTCTATTTCACAGTTTATGCAAATCGTAACACATCCGAGGTTAACAGAACTGTGACAGGATCATACAAGTTATTCTGACCAATGAAACCATGAAAACAGTCGAGAACAAACCTCAACGACTCCTTCGGGGTTTGATTCTGTCTCTTTGCTTTTCTGTTATAAAGAAAACATGTTTTCTGGCATTTTGCGTGGTATCATACGCCCTATTTTCTCTCTCTCTCTTGTCTCGGTATCATGGTTTCGTTCAAATTCAGCTTCTATTCTAGTAGGTTTATCCAGCGTTTAAATGTCCCCGTGTTAGTGAACTCAACTGACACCATCTGGTGGTCAACAAGTGACGCTGCATGTGTACAACAGCAGGTTATACGATAAAAAAAAATAAGTGCAGTCTTTACTCGTACCTGTGTGGTGTAGTTTGGTTTTATATATTAAATTTGTCCATTTAAAAAATACACAAATGTCTTATAAAGCATATTGAGCATGGATTATATTATCAGCCATGACAATTCTGGAATAGGTCACCTAAATAAACTGATATTTTTTCATGATTTACTCACCCTTCACTTGTTCAAAAGAAGATATTTTGAAGAAAAATGGATGCCTGTAACCACTGATTTCCATAGTATTTTTTCCTATAGATGTCAATGGTCACAATTATTTTTTTAAACACTTGAAGGTGACAGGAAGTACATTTTCATTTTAGGTGAACTATATATTTAAGCCAAACATTTCAGAACAGAAAAAGACCAAGAATTCAGGTAGAATATAATAAATTTTGTTTACATAAATGGCATAAAAAACATTTCAGACAATTTTTTGACAAGTAATATAAATATAAAAAAGATATGTGCATTTTCAAAACAAACAAAAAGTAAACACAAAAGAAAGAAATGCTTGGGAATAAACAAATGGATGACCAACAACAAACTGCTGTCAAAGCTGTTATGAATTCTTTTTTTGGTCCATTGATACACCCCAAATGTCATAATCCATTTAAATTCTGTGAGTTGCAAATATTAGTCACATTAATGCCAGCTATTGACCATGTCATTTAATATATTGAATTCTGTCAATGCGCAATTTGGCCAAGTTAAATCATGTTATAGTTTACTACAACATTAAGAAAACAAGGAGCAGCTCAAGAAATAAATTATAGGCATCTTGTTACAAAGACATTCGTTCAAGTCTTTTCAGCATCTCACAAAGTACATTCTCTTTAAAGATATTTTAAATTGTCCAAAAAAAAAAAAAGATGAAATGATGTAGCGTACATACAGTACATTTCTTGGTTTACAGACAAAAAGGAATTAATGGATGTAAAATAGAATTTGCACTGTAAACATTTGAAAGAGACATCAAACTGAGGAATATAAATAGTCTAAAATCTACATGGCTTTTCAATACCTTAAAGTCAGAGTATTAAATTGTAGTGTGATAACTTTAAGATATCAAAACATTCACTGTATTGAATACAGTTTTTTTTTATATATCTATGCCTTTTTTTTGCGACAATCACATGACTCACATGAGCCATTGCTCACTCTGTCTATATAAATATATATATATTCTTTCACATTCATATGTATGGTTTCTCAATTGTTCAGTAAGCAGCAGGATATCTGCATACACCTGTGATTCTACTAAACTTAAAAAAAAAAAAGACTGATAGGAATCATACATCAAGTGTGCATCAAAATGTATTATTATGTTTATAGGCTAAAATGCTGTGAACGTTATGCTGGTCTTAAAATTCATGAAGGCACTGTTTATTTCCAAGCAGACCCAGATCAGATAGATGGCAGGTTAAATAATCTTTTTTTTTTGCTTTGCTTGTTTGTTTTCAGAGGCCAGCTGAATGTGTGTCCTTTTATGTAGTTCTTAAAAGGCATCTCTGGTAAAAGATTCAAACACTGAAAGAAGTTTTATTCCACTGATATTTTGCTTTAACCCTTGTTATGGTCCTTTTCATAATTTTTTCTTTAGTAATCTTTTTTTTTTTTTTTTGCCCAGCAGGCAGGTCCATCATACGCAGGCCACTATCAATATACATTAAATGGGTCCTTGCATTTGGGTTGTTTGATCAAGGCAACTATTGTTTTGTCCGACTGTGTTTTCCACCATGGTGGTGGTGGTGTCTTCGTCTGTGTACATCCACTGAATGTTCTGCTGCTCTCTTTCGATTATTGCGGTAAACACTGTATCTCTGAAGCCTTTTCGTATATGACCTTTGGTAGTTGGATGCTGGAATGGAAATATAAAAGTATTCAATTAGAATGATGCTATTCCAATAAAAATGCCTAATATACACATACACATGCATACATAGCCATACATACATGTACAGTACGCATATAACCAGCAACTTGCGTTATTTGTTAAGTTTTGTTTTGTTTGTTTTGAGCAAAGATGCAAACTGACCACTGACATTTACATTATCACAAAAATAAAATGTGACAAATATATATGATTACTTTAAACTGAATTTTTCTCGTATTTTGATTAAAATGCAGTCATGACCTTTGGTAGCAATATATATACACAGTTGAAGTCAGAATTATTAGCCCCTCTGAATTATTAGATCCCCAATTTTCCCCAATTTCTGTTTCACTGAGAGAAGATTTTTTTCAACACATTTCTAATCATAATAGTTTTAATAAATAATTTCTAATAACTGATTTATTTTATCTTTGTCATGATGACAGTAAATACTATTTGACTAGATAGTTTTCAAGACACTTCTATACAGCTTAAAGTGACATTTAAAGGCTTAACTAGGTTAATCAGGTTAACTAGGCAGGATAGGGTAATTAGGCAAGTTATTGTATAATGATGGTTTGTTCTGCAGACTATCGAAAAAATATATAGCTTAAAGGGGCTAATAATTTTGACCTTAAATTTGGGTTTAAAAAATTAATAACTGCTTTTATTCTAGCCGAAATACAAATACGACTTTATCCAGAAGAAAAAATATTGTCAATTTCTGTGAAAATTTGTGAACATTTCCTTGCTCCGTTAAACATCATTTGGGAAATAATTAAAAAAGAAAAAAAATTCTGACTTCAACTGTAGAGTATATATACATATGTATACATTTTTAGGTGAGAATGTAGATGTTTAGATTGCAATTCTGCCGTTTATTTAGAAGGATAGTGCCTATTTTAAATATTTATAATTTCTGGGAGACAGAATGGTGACAGAGATCGAATAATCGGCCCTTAGAGGTGAAAAACTAGCGAGTTTTAATTATTGTGATCTCCCGATTGCAACAGAGAAATACTGGAAAATGTCTGTAGATTGATGACATTCCTTACCTTTCAGCCTTATAAACTTAAAATGTCAGCAAAATCTCCTATTTTGTCATCACTTTAGATATTACGCTAGAGAATCATTCAAATACTAGCTCTAAAGGTTGATGTATGTGAAGTAGCTTTTTTGACATTAGCTCAGATGTGAACGAATGGCCGAAGAAAGTAATTCCTCAAAGGGTTTTTAGACTTTAAATGTTTGATTTTCTTTTTTATATATACGATTGTGCTGTCGAAATGTTGTATCATCCTACTTGGTATTATTAGTTAATATAAAAACATTGTTAATTGCTAGTTCATGTTAACTCACAGTGCATTAACTAATGTTAACAAGCATGAATTTGGATTTTAATAATGCATCAGTATATGCTGAACTATGATTAATAAACACTCTAAATACTGACCAGGAACTTGGGTCTTTTTTATATGATGTGGGAATGTGGAAAAGTACAAAAATTTTAGATTGAGGTGTTTGTTATCTTATCTAATATCCTGTACTGGTGAATCCTTCCATTCTATTACTGGGTGATGACTTTTTTTTTATCTTACCAAGCTACAAAAAGCTGTTTGGCTGGCTGATATAACTTCTGCAAAACAACTACTAGCCCAACATTGGCTGCCTCCACATAACTTGGACATGTACAAGTGGTTGGTACAACTTCAGGACATTATAATGTTGGAATTATCCACAGCTCACGTGAACTTAGTACAAATGAGTACATTAAAGATCTGGACTTCAGCTGCTGACAAAATCTCTATGTTTATTGCACAAAACAATGATCGGGATCCAGAATGATTACCTAATTTTGTATAATTGATACATGACACTGTACTTTGCTTTTGTTTTTCTGCTAACTTCTATTCATTGGATAGCCCAGTTTGAAACCCCACCCATTGGGGTCGTACTGTTCAGAGGACATCCTGGGCTTTCTAGTCATATGTCATTTGATTGGCTGGCATGCTAGGAACCACTTCTTACACTGCATCCAAAATGCCCGACATAGAAAAAAGCACATTTCATGGGAAGGAGAGAAGTATGTAAAATGTAGCTTTTTAAATGTCTTTTTACTATTATTTTTACATATATATTTGTTTATGAAAGTGTCAGGAACAATGCATTTAGCTTTCAAAGCTGTTAACTTGTTTGTGTTTCAAATCATCCTTTTTTAAATGTCCACTATAGTGGACACCAGGGCCATCTTAATGTAATTAATGACTGCATGTTGTAGGGGGCAGAACTGAAGCAGAGAGGATTCTTTATAAGATAGTTGAGGGACACTCTGATTTAGAGTCTGACAATCAGACATTTAGAGAATTAGAGACAATTAGAGAATGACAATCAGTTTTAAATCGCTTTTATGTTAAATTTGATTTGGATTAACATCACTTTTTTTTGAGTTCGGCTCTCTTTCAGACTAAACTGTTTCAGGAATTACAATACAAAAAGAAAAAAATGGTTTTTGTTTTGTTTTTGTTACATTAATATTGGATTAATATCCCTTTACAGCCATATCCTGTACAGCTTTGTTGTCTGAATGGCGGTTGTTTCAAACTAAAATGGTCCTGTGCTCCACTACAGTGGACATGTGAAATTAAAAATAAAAAAAAAATTTAAAAACTCTAAATTGTAGATTTTTTTAACCCAAAGTATGTAGGAAATCACAGAAAAAAATATAATAAATAAATAAATAAATAAAAATAATTATTTGGGTCTCAGGAGGTTAAAGAGACCGCAGGGGAGGGGGGTGAGGGTATTTGAATTGATATATTTCATTATATTGTTTTTTCAGCCTGTATAATTTGTTAACAATAACACTAAATAAATAAATTATAATAAAAAATAAAAATAAATGCTGTAAATGTTTTCATTATAAGTTCATGTTAATAAATGCAATAAACTAACACTAATGAAATTGCAAAGTGTGTCCCAATCGTTTTACAATTAATTATGCAGAATGACCAATCAAGTTCTGTTGGTAAGACTTCATCACTGAACTCCTGTCTTAGATTTTCACAGAATACTTACGAGTCATGCAGGAGATCCTGGGTATGTCCCATAAGCCGTCACCTCTGCAGCGAATGGTTGGAACGTGTCTCTGGATGAAGCCGTCCATACATTGGTACCTGATCAGGGAGTTTATCTCATAGCGTGGACGTGGCTGGCCATACGTGCGGGCATTGTGAACAATAGGAGGCTGACTGCAGGACACTATTGAAAAATGACACATTATACAGTTAGTAATCTGACATTTTCTTTTTTTAAATTTCCTCTGCTTACACACACACACACCTAAAACATCTGCGCTCATTTTAGAAACTATCTATCAACAACTACAGATATACCTTTGGGGCTTAGCAATTTTTAAAAGCTTCTCAGAATCTCTATTATTATGTGATTATAAATAAACTTTTGTTCAAATGTCATTGATACATTTTAGACTGAAAATAAATGCTCAACAATGCATGGCGTGTTATTTTGTTCCACTTATCCCTTATCCAGGTGCTACAAGCTCACCTGTGCCTTTCTTGCAGGTGAAGGTGAGATGGTAGTTGCAGGGAACATCATTCCACTGGCCGTCCTCATGCCAGATCATCACCACACAATCCTCCCCAGAGGAGAAGAAACTGTCCGGCTGGTTCGGTCTCCAGTTTTCATATTGCTGTAGAAGAAGAAAACAGATAGAGGTGAGGATGGTGATCTGAGCAAGACATTGACCCTACAGAAATATGTGTCAGATAAATATAAAACTAGTTTACAACTTAATTATTAAATAGAATTTAACTGTGATATAAACTGAATGTTAATGTAGTTATGATGGAAAATTCATTTTTACTATTACTAAGATGTTAATTTATATGAAGCCTCTCTTTCTTACTATAAACATCATTAACTAGCGCCTCCCTAAAGATGATACAAAAACAAATATTACAGGAAGGGTCATTCAGAAGGTGGTCATCTGCTTTTAAACATATGCAATCAATAAGTGTAAATCCTGGCTCTAAAATCTAATGCTCTAAAGAGAACTGGGAGTCAAGCGTGATGAAGTGGGCCTTGAAGCAGGGAAAAGAAGATAAAACCAGCAACCGGTGTTCCTGTATGACTGTCGGACCTATTCTTTGCAAAGAATAAAATCTTTTTGGAAGACTTTATCTCTTGATCAGTGAAAGTCTTGTTATTTGAAATTGCCATGACATAGGGCAGCTATGCAGTATGTTACTGTATTTTAAAGGTGCACTGGGAAAATTACTGCATATTCTAAAAATATACAATACTGTAAATGCATATACAGCAAGATAAATGGTGCTGTAAATGCAGTGTTTTTTGCTGTGACTGATTTACAGTAAGGTACTGGCGAACTGCTGCTAGTGTAGATACTAAAGGAAATTGTTAACTACGTTTCTTGTGTTTTTTTTTTTGCATTTCATTGAACCTAAGCCTGTATTGTTGTTGCTCTAAAGATTGATTTTAACCCTGGATTAATAATAATAATAATAATAATAATAATAATAATAATAATAATAATAATAATAATAATAATAATAATAATAATAATAATAATACATGTTTATACAACATAATCAGTGATTTTTAACAGTATTTCCTATTACATGTTTCTTCTGGAGAAAATATTTCTTTTAGTTTAGATGGAATGAATAAACGAATGAATGAATGAATGAATGAATGAATGAATGAATGAATGAATGAATGAATGAATGAATGAATGAATGAATGAATAAACGAATGAACGAATAAAAAAATAAAAATAGATAGATAGGTAGCTAGAGAGATACTGAATAGAAAAGCAAAGTACAGACTCGACATACGATTTATAATGCATGATCGTAAGAGTTATGTTAGTATAAAAAAGGCAATCTCCAATGACAGTGTAGACATTGCTGACTTTTTTAAACTGATAATCTGATTAAACTTTGCAAAACTTTTTGAAAAAAAGAAATTATTAGAAAATAGCTATTAAAAGATTGATTAAAATGTTTTTAAAAAATCCTTTCCTTTCAACAGCATTTAAATGTTTGAAAAAAAAGTCTTCAACTGGATATATTTGAATATAAATGTAAAATAATGTAATGTAAAACGTAATGTAAAATAAAAGAAAAAAGTACTGGTAGCTAATTACCTGGCTCATTACCATAATTTACTTGATCAACCTAGACAGCATATCCTCAATGTCAATAAAAGTCACTTTAAGTGTTCAAATGTTATCAGAACAGGGGTCACGGTCCTATAATGATTATAAATAAAACAAATATATAATAAACTGGAAAAAGACAATAAAACTGAAATTAAATGTTGTTGTTGTTGTTGTTGTTTTGTTTTTGTTTAGCGGTATAAGGTACACTGACAAAAATTATATTGTTGTTTGAAATAAGTTGATTTTAAACTAATTAAATTTAGTAATGTTCAACTTAACTTGTTCGTTTAAATTCAACACAAATTAATTATTTACAACCACTTACCTTAAAAAAATGTAAATGCAATCATCTCTGAATCATTTTTTCAGTGTATAAAATCCATCAAAAACTTTTAAGGAGAGTACATTTACAATACAGCACACAGAAAGATAATGCAATTATCATGTAAACATAATCCACTAGAGGGCCCTAAGAACAACTCCACTAGAGGGCGCTAAGACCATACGTCGCCACTAAATTGCAATAAAGCACTGCAGACAGAGAGAGGTGTAATGCAAATAAAGCAACTAACAAAATACAACAAACAACACAACTACTCATTTATTTGCTGAATAACATCACTCAGCTGTTTATAGAGGCACTCGGAAGAGAAGTAACTGAAAATGAGCAGCCTGAAGAACTAAAAAAAGACCACAAAGCTAAACACAGAAATGGGCTTGAGCTGATATATTTAAATTGATTTAAAGGATTCTGTGAACTATTACAGATATACTGTGATGTGTTTAGTATGTATTTCAATGTATATTGACACTTATAATAAAGGGTATATTTTAAACCCAAATAATAAAACTGTAAAGTTTGAACATACATGATTTTTGCATACATGAGAAAGGTTGGAGATCTTTCAGCAGCCCTGTAAATATGACCTTTTCTAAAACAAAAATCTTTCAAACATACCCTGTTATTATACTCTTACAAAAGGAATGCACACTTCCTGCTTGGGAATTGATGTATTCAATTTCTGTATAACTCAGATGACACAAACTTATACTGTACGGATAAAAGGCAAACTCTTAACAGAGAAACTCTTCTGTAAATAGAGCACAAAAGAGTGCTTGCAATCTCTAGTTGGTATGTTTACAGGCTCTTTACCAGCAGGATTGCATTATCACTTGGCTCTGGATGTAATGCAGCCCATTCCAGGTGCTGCTCATCCTTCACACCTGTAAGCTTCCTCTCCACTCACTTCAGTTTGATCATGCAGTCTGATTAGACTTCCACAGATGAAAACCTCTATCTCCAGCCCTCCAGGGCTTTTTTGGCCCTTCCCCACAAAACACTGCCGTTATCTTTGAAGTGAGAGCCTAAACAACTGTAATTAACCACTTTCCTGTTGAGTGAAGGAACACCTCTAGACCAGGGACATGGCTGCATGTGGCTCCTGTTTTCACATCTGAAAAATCTTGCTTAAATTTCCAATAGTTTCTTCTTTTTTAATATAAAAAAGAGAAATCATGAAGATGGTATCTAAATACAGATTGTTCACTAATAAATACATTTTTTTATTCAATTTTATGTTATATTATACAGTAGTCAACAATTGAAATGCATCAAACTCTTTCATCAAAGTTGTCAAACTATTTAACACGACTATTTCAGTAAACAAGATCATAGTGATATGTATTGAGAACATTTAGTTTAATCACAAATACAACAGTATTCTTTTTTTTAACTTTGTACTTATGAACCGTTAATTCAGTAGCAAACAACACAAGGTACATGTTTCAAATCGATCTGTGCTGAATGAATGTTACTGTATGCACAGCAGCAAATGTCACACTTACAGTATGTTCATACAATCTTTAAACAAAAGTTTTTTTATTCAATAATATATACATACTGTATTATGTAATTGAAAATATTAATGTAAATGTCTACATATAATTATACACTTATATAGTTTCATTTGTGGTGATGCGAGGTAACTTAATTCCTGAGGTATTCGTAGAGCTACTGAAATATTAACTGGTTATATTGCAGTAAATATCTAATTTATCGGCTGAGATTTTTTTTTTGTTTTCTGTGCATTTTTCATGGTAAAATAAAACATATATTCATTGATAAGCTGTAGTTTTTCTAAGTAATCTTGTCATTTAAACAGATTGTTTGCTGATAAATAATTTTTTTAAATAAAATGTTGTTATATTATAGAGTAGTCAGCATTTGAAATGCGTCAAACTCTTTCATCAAAGTTGTCCTAAAACTATTCAACACCCCTTCTTGTCTTTTGGCAATTTTGACAATTTTGGGGGTGGGGGTGGGGTTGGGGGATCACTTAAAATATTGACTACAGTATAAAACTTTGTATTTATTTATTTTTTTACAGTAAATTGTACATTTTTAAAACTCTCAGTATAAAACATTAAACTAATCATACTTGTAATAGCTCTTTCTTTTTAGCCAAACATGATGCCATGATTTCATTGTAGTTGCACATACTTTAATTCCACATACTCATTGTTTCAGTAAAAGATCATTGTGATATGTATTGAGAACATTTAGTGTAATCACAAATAAAACAGTTTTTTTTTTTAACTTCGTACTTTTAACAGTTAATTCAGTAGCAAACAATACACTGTACATGTTTCAAATTGGTCTGTGCTAAATGAATGTTAGCAAATGTCACACTTATGTTCAGACAAAAATAAAACAGAAGTTTTAAAAAATGTTTAAACAACATGAAAATGTAAGTCATCAAATAAATCGTCTTTTGCAAGCAAAAACATATTTACTGTAGTAATTGCTGTTGTTATTTACTAAAAGCTCTTGCAGCAGTTTGTAACAAATTATCAGACAACAATTAGACATGTTGAAAATCTATGGACATGATATATGATTTTTGAACTTTATGAAAGGCACTTAATGTAAATGAATCATTTATGGTAGAGATGCCCATAGTAGGGCCCTTGGGTCAAAGTTGGCCCATTGTAAACTTTGATTTGGCCCATCATCCAATATGAGAGGAGAGTGAGAATGATGGGTTGGAGCGAATGCCTTTAACACAGAGATTGTCATTTCTAATTTGACGTAACTTTTTTTTGTTTGTTTTATTGCTGAGCTACAAAAATCAAACTGGAATTAAATGTTGCAATGAAATGTTGCAAATGAATCAGATTTTTTAAAATGTAAATACTGTCACTCAACAGATAGTGGTCTATGCAGAAGATATCTGCAAGCAAATCAAGGCAAAAACTAGTGTAATTCTGTTAGAAATTAGATGTTTTGGTTTTACTGGAAAAAAAACAATGTTTTCTAGTGATTTTTAAATATTATTAAATAAATTATAAAATTAACCATGGCAACTATATTTACCTTCGACCCACTAGCCTCAATCAAGTTTTGCTTTTGGCCCTTCATAAGGAAATGTTTTGAAACACTTATTTTGTGTTGTGAAATGTATACTTTGTGATTATGTGTATCATACTAACACAATTGAAAATATGCTGAAATGTTTGGAAAAAGTGCACATTTGGTCATCTTGTGGAATGTAAGTATTAAGAGATTTGAAAATTCACCAATTGTTTATAAAAACTGCATGAAACCAATTAAAAAAAAAAAAACTGTTGAAACATATTCTTACCACAACTCTACCGTCTGTCCACCGGAAATCATTCTCAAACATCTTATCATTCAGACCGATCCACTGGTAGTCATGGCCAAGACCTATAGGATAAGAACAAAAAACTTTAATTCGCAGGCTATAGGAGCTAGTTGTCAGTATTTAAAAATAAGAAGCATTTTTTGATTTTTTGAACTCTCCCATTACCTAGTACTAGTACAAAGAGTTTGTCACTTTATTAATGACTAACTTAATTACTTTACAATACTGCATAATTAAATATCACTTAAATATATGTGAATAAATAATACAAACAAAACAAAACTAGTGTTTTCTCACACACACACAATAGTGGCCAAAAGTGATGTGTGATGTTTCATAGGAAAACTGACACATTAATTTATTCATCCATTCATTCATTTTTAGTCAATAACATACAGTTGTTGTCAGAATTATTAGCCCCCCTGAATTCTTAGCCCCCCCTGTTTATTTTTTTACCCAATTTTTGTTTAACAAAGAGATTTTTTTCAACACATTTCTAAACATAACAGTTTTAATAACTCATTTCTAATAACTGGTTTATTTTATCTTTGCCATGATGACAGTAAATTATATTTTACTAGATATTTTTCAAGACACTTCTATACAGCTTAAAGTGATATTTAAAGGCTTAACTAGGTTAATGAGGTTAACTAGGCAGGTTAGGGTAATTAGGCAAGTTATTGTATAATGATGGTTTGTTCAGTAAACTATCGAGAAAAAAAATAGCTTAAAGAGGCTAATAATTTTGACCTTAAAATGGATTTTAAAAAATTAGAAACTGCTTTTATTCTAGACAAAATAAAACAAACGGGGGCTAATAATTCTGACATCAACTACATAAAGTGTTCAGATGCAAAAACCTCTAAATGCCCTTTGAAATTTTCCTCTAAAAGAAGCATTTTTATAAGGGTCCTGTGTGTAGGTTCAGTAATATAATTTTTATGGCAAATTATAAGTCTATTTCCAGGTCTTCAAAGTGAAATAACTCAACATAAACAAAGGAGGCTGAGAGAAATTATAATTTTCAATGGAAATTTTGAACGGCACTTAGAGGTTTTTGCATCTGAACTCTTCTGTATTATACTGTATACCGTAGTATGTTGTTGTAGATATTACCTTAAATAGTTAATCTACATAAACTTGTATAGTTTCATTTGTGATGATGTGAGGTAACTTAATTTCTGAGGTATTTGTAGAACACTGTAAAAAGTGCTAAAAAAAACACAAATCAATTTTTTACGTGTTCACAAATTTAAGTGAGTAGAACATAACCCAATTAAGTTTGATTCAATTAATAAATGTATTGATTCTGTTTATTTTAAATAAGTAGTTTGAACAACAGCAAAAGTAATATTTTTGAGTAAACTAATAATATGTTACGGTTATATTGCCGTAAATATGTATTTAATCTGCTGAGGGTTTTTTTTTCTGTGCAGTTTTTTCATGGTAACATTGAATGTATATTCATTGATAAGATGAATTGTCATTTAAAAATCTTAATCAGTCTTGGCATTTTCCTCTTCTGAGTAAAAAAACTATGTTCTTGGTATTTTCAGGGTTTAATTAAATGATAGATTAAATTTTAATTAAAGGAAATTATAATGTTTAATCAACAGCTATTAAAGCAACATTGTGCAAATGTCCTATTCAGGGATCAATTTTAGCCACTTCTGCACACAAAAAAAATTGTTTGCAAAATTGTTGCAAACAATTTATATGGGCTGAATTTAAACAAACAAATTGAATTTAATTGAAACTTAATTTGTTTAAATTCAGCCCATATAAATTATGTGCAACAGTTATGCAAAAAAATCTATTTTTTCAGTGAACAGTACTGTTTAAATTCAGCCCAAATAAATAGTTTGCAACCTCTAACCTTAATAAAATTTAGTAAATCTAGTTATTTTTTCAGTGTATCTAATAGTAGCAAAGTAGTTTATTCACCATTAAGTACTGTTAGTTTGCATGGAAATACAAAGACAAAATACCCATAAATACTCACGGTTGATGTATTGCTGCTCATCATGGGACAGGACACTAGCAAGATGTGCCCCCTGGAGACGACATTCACGCTCTGCTGTGTCCCAGTTACGTCGATGAGGAAAGTATTTGTAGCAATGGCCCTGGAACTTATGCCAGCCATAGCTGCATGTTTCAGTATCTGTGAAAAAGGATGTGTACATTACACTTGATTTATTACAAATCAACCTGACATGTAGACACTGAAACTGAGATAATTCTGTTGATGGAAGTGGGGGTAAAAAAGGTGCTTCATATTAGCTGCTGTCAGTTTCTTTTTATTAGTCCTTTACCTTTGGGCTTGCACTGTAGTGGTGTTCTTATCAATACAATAAATCTCCCTTTTTTATGTTCAGTGGCAGTCTTTTCAAGTGAGAATGATTTCCCACTCATACAGAACCTGAGGGAATATGTTACAACTCCCTTTCATCCTCATTTTAAATGACATGCCAGTTAAATGAGATCACTTACAGCAGGAGCTACACCCATGTGTCTATCATATCAGGAAGACAATTCATTTCTGCATAAGAATGACTAAAGTGACTTGGAAAAGATTAGGAGCTTTTGCTCTAAGGCATTGTTTTAAAAAAGTACTAGAGCAAAGCGAGCTTGTAAAACAAATAGCCACTTACACTGCTATAATCGTTAGCTATCGCTCAAAGAGTTTTAAAGTAAGCATGTTATCAACCCAGGACAACATAAGTCTTATTGACAAATGATTTTAAAGTACCTAGATCAGCATTTGAAATGATGATTGTATTGCATTTGCAAATAAATTGTGTCCTATCCATCACAGTAAGTGTGTTTACATGCACTGTTTTTTGAACTAGAGTTTCTATTGGTACAACTTCAGTCAGACTAAACTGTCCACATGATATTTTAAGAAGACAAATGATTGTTTTAGTCCAACTGAAAGCAAACTTTTAAAGTGGATGAAAATGCACTTACTGACTGTTTGTGGACCAGCTCTGAGCTGCTCTACGTCAAGCTGATAGCTTTGATTGCTTGTTTGAAATCACTGTGATTAAAGCAGACTTGCCCTGACAGAACCACTACTGAGGGGGAAATCGCTAAGCCTTCTACAAATTCTCATATGACAAAAGAGAATGCCAGGACTTGGAGTGTCCCTACTACATACAACACAGAATAAGTCATATGACAGAATAAAAGGTACATTTTAAAAGGTTCATTTTAAGGTGCAATTCCCACTATTAAGACTATTTAGCACCATAAACTGTTAAGATTATTAGTTAGTATGGGTTTAATGTAGGTATTGTGTAGAATGTACAATAAGATCATAAAATTAAGTACCAAAAATAGTCAATATCTTAATAATAGGCAGGTAATAAGTAGTTAAAGGTGCAGTATGTAAGTTTTTGACTCTTCTAAAGCATAAAACTATCATATGTTTGCAGATATTTAAGAAACATGCCAAGTAAACGTTCTTGTTTATCTGAAAAACAATGTTAAAGTCCCATATTCTGGTTTGAAAATGTGCGTTACATGCTAGAACGTCTTTGTTTTGGTTCTTTTAACCTGCCCAATGCCAGTTTAGCCAATTATAGTTCAGGTTGCCTTGATGGTAAACTGCGTATTTCATTCATTTATTCAGAAAGGCTCTCAAAGCATGCATCTATGACCAAAATGCAACTCCGGTTGACAGTAGCAGACTTCGAAAGAGACGCAGATTCAGAGTTCCACATAAGGTTATTTATTAGCAAATAATATAAATAGCACAAACGTAAACATTAGGTGAGCAGATTACATTGTAACCCTGTGTCCTAACAACACGTTACTTGACGAGATTTGCAGTGATAAGCAATTTGGCTGTTTGCAACAGACAAAACACGACAGAAATTTAAAAACAGCCATTCAGAAGCACAGAATGTGCACTCACTTACGAAATGGTAAGATCTATAATCTAATTAATACATGTTAAACCTCTTTAACATTATTAAATGTAGATGCCGAATCACTGATTTGTGTTGGTTTACACCTCATGTGCTTTATTTAGTGTTAAATGCTAACAACGTGAGTTTGAATCTCATTTTACATGACATTTATTGCCATATACTGAAAGCAGCAGCAGAAAGTTCACTTCACATCTTGAAAATAATATAAATCATTTGAAATTGAACTTTAGAACTGTGACTCAAAACCAACACATATCAGTGATTCGACATCTACATTTAATAATGTTAAAGAGGTTTAATATGTATTAATTAGATTACAAACCTTACCATTTCGTGAGTGAGTGCATATTCTGTGCTTCTGAATGGCTGTTTTTAAATTTCTGTCGTGTTTGTCTGGTGCAAACAGCCAAAATGCTTATCACTGCAAATCTCAGCACGTAGCGTGTTTTGACACGAGGTTACAATGTAACCTGCTCACCTAATGTTTACGCTCATAATATTTATAATATTTGCTAATTAATAACCCCATGTGGAACTCTGAATCTGCATTTCATTTCAGAGTCTGCTACTGTCCACCCGAGGTTGCATTTCAGTTACGGGCGTATGCATTCAGAGCCTTCCTTCCTTCCTTCCTTCCTTCCTTCCTTCCTGAATGAATGAATGAATGAATGAATGAATGAATGAAATATGCAGTTTTCCACCAAGGCAACCCGCGGTGCTGAAATATAATTGGCTAAACTGGCATTGGGTGGGTTAAAAGAACTAAAACAAAGACAGCGTTCCGACACGGAATGCCCATTTTCAAAGCAGAATATCTGACTTCAGCATTGTTTTTCAGATAAACAACAATGTTCACTTGGCTAGTTTTTTAAATATCTGCCAGCATATTATGGGATTTTTATGCTTTAGAAGACTCAAAAACGTACATACTGCACATTTAACAGTGGAAACTGGTACTTATAATAAAGTGTTATTCAATGCAATTTGTGTCACAATACATGAACCAACACTGGTTTGTGACGTTTATAAATGCATTACGTAGTTTGCATTAAACAAGCATCTTTCTCTATCAGCAGCTGTGTCTGACCTCTTAAACTTTGAAACTGAGCCACTTACAAATACACTCTGAGTCACAGCTGAATCACTGAATAGTAACAGGAGGCAGTTTCTGTGGAGATGACACTCTGTGTCTGTAAGATTGATTCTGTCTGAAGTTTGAGATGAAGAATAGCATGTTGTATTTAAGTACAGTGCTTAAGTTAATATTGCACAGTCATGATGTCAGTTTTTCATTTGTTTTAATCCTGACAAAACCAATATGTAAAACAGATAACAGATGTTATAATTAGTCATTTACATTATGAAGCATTTTAATTTGTTCAAGATGATAAAGCTTACAAGAAAGTAACCGCATTCATGCACAGAGTAATAAGGGAAAGAGTGATGATCTTAACCGTGTTGTTCAAATGAGCTGTGAGAAACGGTATCCTCTTAAATAGTGGAAAGTACAGCATCATTATGCCTGTCTGCTAGCATACAACACAGTTACATCACGTGAAAACCTGTAATCTGTCAGGATCTACCAAAGAGTGAGTTAGATTTTCCAAACTCATATCTGTAAAGTATGTCTGAGTATTTTTATTAACGATGGTTGCATATAAAAGCTTAGATGTTCACATGGTAGATCTCCACAGCAGGCTGTGTGGCTTCACACAATATTGGAAAGTGGAAAAATCCTGTGCTGTGACTTCAGTGATTGCCTTCCTTAGACAGCTTCAAATGTATGTGTAAATAAGTAAAGAGCTTATAAGATAAGTATAGCCTTACCTTGTTCACACAGTGCTCCTGCATAACTTGGAAGACATACACAGGTGAATGAGTTTAGGCCATCAATGCATGTTCCTCCATTACGACAAGGGTTTGTGTGACATTCATCAATGTCTAAAAAAACAGACAAAAAAATGTGATAAATTATGTAAAAAGTGTTTTTAGTCAACTTAAAAAAGGGTAAAGGTGCACTTTAATAGATTTTTTGTGTAAAAAAAAATATACACTAAAACATATTATTAAGTAATTAATTTTTTTTTATGTATTTGAAACTGTTCACAACGGTATTTTCCTGATTCACTTTTGTACATCTACACTAATTTATCATTCCATGGTGCACTAAGAAATATTTTTAAAATGATTTTGACCACTGTATCAGACTCACAGCCTTGTTTGGTCATGATAGTGGAAAAATCAGAAGCAGTGAGGTCTTGTTGGGTTATTGGTGAGTTGTTTTTTTGTGCTTTTAAATATCGTTATAATATTGTTTTGTAAACTTTGCTTAGTAAACCTTTAAACAATTTGCATTTATAATTGCTTGTTTACATTTAGCTAAAGATGGTTCAGCACTGTAATGACAGGATTTCTACTAATCTGCTTAAATGATCAAATTCATGCTTACTGAAACAACTGATGCAAAATTAAAAAGCTCTTGTAATTTTATGTTTCAGCCACAGCTGGTAAACATCCCCAACAGGAACTTAACAATAATTACTTAGATTATTTTTTAAACTGCCCATTTCCATCAGGTTTATTAAAATCTATTCTCTACCCCAACCCTAAACCTACCTCAAAGCAACAAAAAATAGCAATTGTTGTTGTAGAGTATCACTACCATTATGCTATATTAATGAAGTATCCGTAGATGTAGCTGTGTAGATGTAGCCCTTTCAGACTTTACAAAATTTCTGCTGTACACCTTTAATAAATTATAAAAAAATCTGGCATAGCTTACCTATTTCACATTGTTCACCACTGTATCCAGGTTGACATATGCAGATCTGAGCACCACCTGTTTTTATACATGTACCACCATTCAAGCAAACAGCATCAGAACAGGAGTGAATACCTGCAGAAGACAAGAGTGGATTTAGGTATATATTTATCCAGGTAAAGCATTCTGTTAAATTTGTCTTTTAAACCATGTCTGTATCATACCTGGAATTTCAACTGTCTGTGCAATTATTGTGTGTGCAACATCTTCTGCACTGCGTGTTGTGGTTTCATTCTGTGCACTTGTAGGTGAACTTTCAACTAAAGCAGGCTCTAAAACATCTTCAGGAGAAGCTAATGTTGTTGCAGTCTCACTCTGAGTTGTAGGCACTGGTGACGTCATCAGATCCATTTCTTGAATTGGGATCTCAGTTTTAAGAGTTACAGCTTCTTCGATCTGACCAGCTGCCTCTTGTTTTTCTGAGGAAGTTTCTTTACTGACAATCTTTACATCATTTTCTGGTGTCAGAAGTAAAGGTGAGCCTGTTGTTGTGGACAGAATAACTGCTTGAACCTCACCAGATGATGGGTTGATAATTGAATCCTCCTCTGAGCTGCTCTTCACAATACTCGAAGTAAAAGAATTATCAAATTGAGGCTGTGCTGTGCTCCTAAATCCTATGTCTGTTTGTTCAGCTAGGGTTGTATCCTCACGTCCACCTTCTTCCTGGTCCTTTTCCTCACTTATAGCAGCAGAATTTGGTTCATCTGTGACTTCAGAAGGTCTTGTTGAGGTCGTATGCTTTTCGGATAATGTATTTGTTACCTCTCCAGATGTGCTTCGCCCTAAACCACTTGTTCTATTGGTTGGTGAGCTGGTCACAGAAGCATCATTTTCAGTTCCTGAGGCTCGCTTAATGTCTGGTTGCATTGTTGACTTAAAACCTTCAGTTTCAAGCTGAGAGCTGGTCTCAGTATTCAAGACGTCTACTTCTGTGTTTCCATCAATACTTATTCCACTATCCTCATCAGGTTCTGGGGACATCTCAATGTCTGGGTGAGCTGTTGATTCTGGGATGTTCTCAAATGTATTCTCAATATCAGACTGTGAGGTGGTGTCAAAATCAGTCCCAATATCGGGTTGTGATGTGGTCTCATAACCAGGACTAATATCAGGCTGTGAGGTAATGTCAAAATTTGTGTCAATGTCAGGCTGTGACCTGGTGATGCTTCTCATATTTTCAGGTTGGGTGATGTCACTTGTACTTGTCACATGTTTTGAGCTAACATCTAAGAGAGCTCCACTTTCAATGTCTGTTTGGTTCACTTCGTCTCCATCAGTGCTTGCACTATCCTCATCAGGTTTTGAGGAAGTCTGAATGTCTGGGTCAGCTGTTGATTCTGAGATGGCATCAAATGTAGTCTCAGTATAAGAATGTGAACTGGTCTCGAAACCAGTCCTAATATCAGGCTGTGAGGTGGCCACAAAACCGGTCTCAATATCAGGTTGTGACATGGTGAAGATTGTCACACTATCTGGTTGGGTTATGTCAATGAAGCTTGTCACATCTTCTGAGCTAACATCTAAGAGAGTTGCACTCTCAATGTCTGTTTGGTTCACTTCATCTCCATCAGTGCTTGCACTATCCTCACCAGGTTTTGGGGAAGTCTCAACGTCTGAGTCAGCTATTGATTCTGAGATGGCATCAAAGGTAGTCTCAACTTCATATGGTGAGGTGGTATCAAACTCATTTTTAGTTTGGGTCACATCATTGGGGTTTGTCACATCTTCTGAGCTAATATCTAGAGCAGTATAATTTTCGAAATCTGGAATGGATTCAACATTATAAGGTTCTGTTTTTGTGTCATAATCTATGGAATCATTCGTTATTTCCTCAGAGGGAAGTGTGGCTCCTGGTTTTTCACTCCGTCCTGGAATGGAGGTAGATGAAAGAGATCCTACTAATGTTACTATGTTCATTGTTGTATTCAAATTTGATTCATATATAAGGGAAGTAGGCATTGTTGTTGATGACAATGATGGGTCTTCATCAGTCCTGAATTCTGTGTTGGGCTTATGTGTCACTGTCATCTCAGACAAAGCTTGCTGGTATAGTTCTCCATCAGTTACTGTAATTGCTTGGGGCGAGAGGGTTGTTGCAAAATTAATCTCAATATCAGTCTCCACAGAGAATGTCACTGATTCATCTGTTAAAATTGAGTCTGTTGATTCAGGCAGCTCTGTAAATGAATCAACTATTTGGTCACCTGAGCCGTCATCTGTTGACAATAATGCACCTGTGGTTTTCTCAGAAATATCAGATGATACATCTGCGTTTGTTGATTCGCTCCCCTGACTTACCATATCAGAAGAGGGAGTACTTTGTTCAATATCATCAGCACTTGTCATTTCTAAAATTACATCTGTGTTAACTGATAGAATACTAGTTGTTGTTTGAATTGGTTCATATTGGTTTCTTAACTGACTTGACACTTCCACCTCAGAAGACATTTTATGTAATGGTAGAGGTGTTGTCTCTCGTTCTACAGCTGTTGATGACATTGTTTCACTTTTAGTTATAGACGCTTCTGTTGATCCAGCCTGAATGATTAGAACTGATTTGGGGGATAAAGTGGACGTTTTCATATAACTTTTAGTAGATGTAGAGGATGCAGAGTTATTAGTCAGTGTCTTCATCGTAAGAGTGGGTTCTGTGAAGGTATGACCATCTTGCTCATTTGTAGTCTCAGTTTGTTTAGTTTGTGTTGCTTGCGGTTCTCTATCTACATATGCTGAGTTGCTTTGAAGAATGTCTGGGGTAGATGTTGTCTGTTGATGTCTGTATATTGATTCATCTACTGTGGTTTCAGATCCTACATATAACTCAGGTAACTCAGTACTATCCATTCCAGAACCCACTGGTTCCTCTGTCATTAGGCTTGAGGGATGTGCTGTAATGACAACTGGGGTTACCCCAGCTGCTTCCTCTGTAACAATTGTAGGGGCAAAAGGTGAAGACTGCTCTAAAATAGAAGTAGTATCTGCATCAATGATCATGTCATCCTTTGTGGTAACTTCTGGAGTATGATGTTTCATACTCGCTGTTACAGTCAAAAACAGCTTATCTTCATCTTCCTCTTCCTCTGTGAATATTAAGACAGAGCTTGTTGAAGTGACTTGATGATTAGTGTCATTCAAGGAAACAGATGAAGTAGGGGTGGACAGAGAACCTTGAGATGTCACTAATGAAGGCGATGTAATATGGTTGGTTGTCACATCAGAAGATGTGACAAGAGCAGTAAAGCTAGTGGCTGTTGAGTCTAAAACAGAACCACCAGTTGGTTCCTGCTTGGTCTCTGAAAACTGAGAGAAACTTTCAGCATCTGTGCTTGAGAACACAGTTTGCATTTCAGGTGTTATGGTGCTGTGTAAAACAATTGTGGCTGTAATATCCTCTCCACTGCTGACTGAGCTAAATGGTGTTATGCTAATGGCTGCTTCTGTCATCTCTGAGCTTGAGAGCAAAGGTGATGATGTCACATAAGTTGTATCATCACCTGATCCATCTTCTGCTCCATCTGTCTCTGTTGAGTCGTCCCCACTATCATCCTCAGAATTTGAAATTGTAAATGTTACAGTTGATAGGGTGGAGCTTAGGACTAAGGGAGATGGGGATGAAGTTGACTGATGTATAAAATCTGTACTACCAGTGACAAATGCAGCACTTGAAACACTTGTTGTCTTCTCGGTTTCATCAACTTCTGCCTCATCTGTTCTTACAGTTAGATCATCATATGACTTAGTTGTTAGTGTTTTGGATACATCACCTGTAGAATGTTCTGGTAAGGTAAATACCTTGTCGTCTTCTTTGGTTTGACTATTTAGGTTGGTATCAATAGTTCTTGACTGTATGGTACTTTTTGGTGTGCCTGAAACTGATAAAGTCTCAGATGTACTTGATACTACTATATCAAGTAATGCAGCTTCAGTTCTCTGTGTTTTGTCATCAGGAGACATATCTCCAGGAACTGTTTCAAGAGCTTCTGCTGAAAATTCACCACCAGAGCTGTCATCTTCCAATTCACTTTCAGCTGTAACTTCAGAAGCCGAGATTACTGTTTGTACTGTGCTAGACAGTAATGTTGATTCAGTTGTGGAAGACACAAAATGGGAGAAACTCTCAATACTCACTGGCTTTGAGGTGTAGACATTCTCATTAATTTCTGCCTCATCTGTGGCCACAGTGTAATTATCATATAGATCAGCTGTTGTGCTCACTCTGTCCTCCTCACCAGACCCCTCTAACTGAGCAGTTTCCTGGTCATCTTCTACAACACCAGAACCCTCACTGTCTAAAAGTGCAGAGGTGATAGTGTTGGTACCTTGTGTTATAGTGATGTCCCTGTCAGGTTCTGTGCTAGTTATATGAACCGTGCTAGTTTGAGTTTTGATGGCAACTGCTGAAACACCCATGGAAGTGGACATCCCTGATGTTTCTTCATTTCCTGTGTCACCCTCTGCATCTACAACTGAAAGTGTAGTGTGCTTGCTATTGTTTTCACTAGAAGATAATGTAATTGCTCTTGTCCTGGCTGCAACTGAAGTCATTTTGTAACTAGCAGGTGTTGTTTGGACAGTTGAAGATGTGGTATGGTTAGGCTTACTTGATTTGACTGATTCTGTGGTGTGTCTAGCTGACTGTGAATCTGTAATAGTATGATACATTGTGGAAAGTACTGAGGCAGTGTCAGTAGCAATAGCAGAGCCTGGGAGTCTTGTAGTCAAAAGCTCCAAGGGAGCTGTGGTAAACATCTCTGTAGTCTGATGACCAGAGCTTTCTACCTCTTTTAAAGTAAATGAGCTTGATTCTGTATATCCATTTATAGTTGTTCTAACATCTATTGTAGCTGTTATATTTTCTGATGGCTGCTCTCTGGAATCAGCTAAAGACTTAGAACTAACAGCAGCTGTCTTGACCTCAGATGGAGTAACTTGGGGAGGAACTGATTCTACAGCAGAAGAGGATATTTTACCAGAGCTTTCACTTAGGTCTCCACTGCCTTCTTCAATAGATGATTCTGTAATCACTTTTTGGACATTGCCTGAAAACAATTCAGTTGTGGATAAACTGTCAGGCCTCACTGGCTCTAATGTGTGGTCACTTTCTTGAACTTCTGTCTCATCAGTGTCTACAATGTAATGATTAAGTGATTTAGTTGTTGGTGTAATTCTATCTTCATAACTGGAAACTAAGTTTTTGTTTGTGGTTTTACTGAATTCTAAGCCTGTTTTTGTTGTAGTGTACAGCAAATGATTTTTTGTAACCTCTTTGCTAAACATTTCAGAGCTGTAATCCCCAGAAACTTCAGATTCTGTTGATGGCAATCTAGAAGAAAAATATGATTGTGACAGAGTTGTTTTCTCTGAGGCCATGGTGACAGTGCTTTTAGATGTTTTGTCATCAGTCTGAGTAGAAGTAAACACAGTCTCTGACACATAATTGATGGTGGACTCAGATGGTTTTACTGACAACTCTTTGTCTTGCATCACAGTTGCTGTGGTTGTTGCTGTGTCTGATGTGATATCTTTACTTGTGACTGTTTGTGCTGTTGATTCCCCAGTGATCAATGATGTTAATGTATATACTGTGCTAGTTTCAGTAGAATCAAGAGTAGAAATGAGTTTGTTACCATTTGCCTTATTTGAGTGATGTGAGGTGAGGTCAGCATCTGATGAACTGGACCCTGAGGTTTGTTGTGTATTTTCAGTGAAATCGATGTCAGATTTTCTTGTGGGGTACATTAAGGAACTTGTTGACTGAATGCCTTTTGAAGCTGTCTTCTGTAAGTCAGTTGTCATTGTGACAGCGCTTTCAGAAATTGATGAGGATGAGAACAGAGTGTCCAAAGCATGCAAAATTGTGGAATCAGATGGTTTTGGTGACAGATCTTTGTTCTCTATAGCAGCAGACTCAGTTGTGTGAAATGAAATTTCATCACTTGTTACTGTTCTTTCTATTGAGTAATCAATATTTTCCCTTGTTACTTCAGAATCTGTTGAGCTGGAAACTGATATTGTTGCTGTTGTTTTGTTGAGCACTACATCTGATGCGGTTGTGGTATACACTGAAGCACTTGTTGTGAACTGCTTACCTACATCATTAGAGGTGCCATCTCCTGAATTATCAAGTTCTGAGGGCAAGCTCGATACAAAACTTGATGGTGACAAAAAGTCTTTAGAGGTTTCAGTTAATATATTTTCTAAATGTCCAGTCCAAGCAGAGGAGAAAGTATCTTGACTTGTAACTGTTTGTTTAGTTGATTCCCCAGTGCTCAATGAAATAAATATATGTGTTGTGTTTGATACAGAGGCTATGAGAGAAGAAACAGGTTCATTGCTATCTGTCTCAGTTCTCTGTTCTTCGGCATGTCTTGAGCTGGTAACTGATACTGGTTCTGAAGTATTAACTGTTGCTTTGCTGAGGTCTTGTTCTGGTTTTGGAGTAGTGTATAGTGAAGACCTGCTGGTTGTGAACTCTGAGCTTGTGATATCTACTGGTCCATCTCCTGAACTCTCAGACTGTGAAGATGACAAAACTGATGCTATTCTTGAAGTTGAAAAATAATCTCTAGCTGTTGTCTTCTCTGATGATTTTGTGCTTGTGACAGCAGCATCTGTTGAACGGGACACTGAGACTTCTGTAGGTTTGGCGAGTTCTTTGTCTGATCCACTTGTGGTATGCAGTAAAGAGGTTGGTGATACTGCATATTTGGTAGTTGTCTTCTCTGAGGTCAATGTGACATTGATTTCAGATAACGTGTTGTCTAAATGATCGGTTTGAGAAGTGTTGTCTAAATGATCGGTCTGGGTTGAAGAAAGGAAAGTCTCAGAAACATCAATAAAGCTTGATTCAGATGGTTTTGCTGACAGCTCCTTGTCCTCAACCACAGTTGTTATGGTTGTAGCTACATTTGATGTAATACCTTTACTTGTGACTGCATGTCCTGCTGAATACTCAGTGCTTGATGATGTAAATGTATGCACTGTACTAGTTTCAGAAGAGTCAAGCACAGAAACAGGTTCTCTACTATGGGGCTTCATTTTCTGATCTCTTGTAGTCTCAGCATGTGCTGAGCTTGAAACTGATATTGTTTCTTCTCTGTCAGATGGTGTTTTTGTAAGTTCTTGGTCTGATTTGTTTGTGGTATGAAAAGAAGAACTTGTTATAAGCTCTTTGCTAAACATATCAGATGTGTCATCTTCTGACACTTCATTCTCAGTTGGTGGAAAGCCTGAAAAAAAACTTGATGAAGACAGTTTATTAGAAGTCATTTTCTCTGATGTCATTGTGCTTGTGACAGTGCTATTAGATAATATTTCATCTAAATGTCCAGTTTGAGCAGAGGAGAACAAAGTCTCTGAAACATCAATGATGGTGAATTCCAAAGATTTTGTTGACACTTCTTCATCCAGCATTGCAGTTGCTGGGGTTGTTACTGTCAAAAGTGTACTACCTTGAATTGACCCTGTCTGTGCAGCTGATGTATTATCTTGGCTTGTAACTGTCTGTCCTGTTGATTCCTTAGCTGTCAATGACATAAATGTATGTAATGTGCTGGATGTGGAAGAAACAATAGAGGAAGCAGGTTCTCCACTCTCTGTCTCCGTTTTCTGATCTTCAACATGTGTTGAGCTGGTCACTGATACTGCTTCTGTTGAATGAAATGTTGTTTTGCTGAGGTCTTGCTCTGGTTTTGGAGTAATGTATGTTGAAGGCCTGGTGGTTTTGAACTCTGAGCTTGTGACTATTCCATCTCCTGAACTCTCAGACTCTGAAGATGACAAATTCATGAATGCTATTCTTGAAGTTGAAAAGAAATCTCTGGCTGTTGTCTTCTCTGATGATTTTGTGGTTGTGACATCAGTATCTGATGAGCTGGACATTAAGATTGTTTCCGTAGGTGTGGTAAGATCTTTGTCTGATCTGCTTGCGGTGTGCAGTAAAGATATTGGCGACACTAAATCTTTGGTAGATGTCTTCTCTGAGGTCACTGTGACATTAATTCCAGGTGTTTTTTCTAAATAATCGGTCTGGAAAGAAGAGAAGAACGTATCTGAAACATCAGTACTGGTTAATACAGATGGCTTTGCTGAAAGCTCTTTCTCCTTCAACAAAATGGTTGTGGTTGTAGCTGTATGTGATTTTATATCTTGACTTGACATTGTGTATCCTATTGGGTACTCAGTGTTTGATGAAGTAAATGTATGCACTGTACTTGTTTCAGTAGAGTCAAGCATGGAAACAGGTTCTCTGCTCTGTGCCTCAATTGTCTGTTCGGTTACAGTTTCAGCATGTGTTGAGTTTGAAAATGAAATATTTTTTTCTGTGTCTGATGGTGTTCTTGTAAGTTCTTGATCTGAAATAGTTGTAGTATGAAGTGGAGAACTTGTTGTGAACTCTTGGATAAAAATTTCAGAGGTATCATATCCTGAAGCTTCAGCTTCAGTTAATGGAAAGCTTGAAGAAAGACTTGAAGATAAAATAACATCTTTCTGAGTTGTCTTGTCTGAGGTCATTGTGCTTGTGACAGTGCTATCAGAAAATTTTTCATCAAATATTTCAGTTTGAGCAGTGGAGAACTGCGTCTCTGGAAAGTCAACGATTGTAGATTTAAAAGGTTTTGTTGACACTTCTTCGTCCTGCATCACAGTTGCTGTGGTTGTTGCTGTGAAAGGTGTACTACCTTGATTTGTGACTGTTCTTACTGTTGATGCAGTATCTTGGCTTGTAATGGTCTGTTCTGTTGATTCCCCAGCGCTCAATGATGTAAATGTATGTTTTGTGATGGATGCAGTAGACATAAGAGATGAAGAAGGTTCAAAGCTATCTGTCTCAGTTTTCGGATCTTCAACATGTGTTAAGCTGGTCAATGATACTCCATCTGTTGTATGAAATGTTTTTTTGCTTAGGTCTTTGTCTGTTTTTGGAGTAGTGTACAGTGAAGGCCAGCTAGTAGTGAATTCTGAACGTGTGACATCTACTGTTCCATCTCTTGAACTCTCAGACTCTGAAAATGACAAAATTGATGCTGTTCTTGAAGTTGAAAAGAAATCTTTGGCTGTTGTTCTCTCTGATGATTTTGTGCTTGTGATAGCAGCATCTGTTGAGCTGGACACTGAGACTGTTTCAGTAGGTTTGGTATAATCTCTGTCTGATCTGCTTGTGGTGTGCAGTAAAGAGATTGGCAACCCTAAATCTTTGGCAGTTGTCTTCTCTGAGGTCATTGTGACATTGTTTTCAGATGTTTTCTCATAATGATCAGTCTGAGAAGAGAAGAAAGTCTCTGAAACATCAGTACTGGTTGATACAGATGGCTTATCAGACAGGTCTTTGTCCTTCACCAAAATGGTTGTGGTTGTAGCTGTATGTGATGTCTTATCTTGACTTGTAATTGTGTGTCCTGTTGAGTACTCAGTGTTTGATGATGTAAATGTTTGCACTGTACTTGTTTCAGTAAACTCAAGCATAGAAACAGGTTCTCTACTCTGTGCCTCAATTATCTGATCGCTTACATTTTCAGCAGGTGTTGAACTTGAAACTGCAGTTGTTTCTTCTGTGTCAGATGGTGTTATTGTAAGTTCTTGATCAGAAATAGTTGTAGTATAAAGTGGAGAAATTGTTGTGAACTCTTTGATAAATATTTCAGAAGTATCATCTCCTGAAGCTTCAGACTCAGTTAATGGAAAGCTTGAAGAAAGGCTTGATGATGAAAGAACATCTATGGGAGTTGTCTTGTCTGAGGTCATTGTGCTTGTGGAAGTGCTTTCAGATAATTTTTCATCTAATTGTCCAGTTTGAGCAGAGGAGAACAGCGTCTCTGAAACATCAATGATTGTGGACTCAGAAGGTTTCGTTGACACTTTTTCATCCTCCATCACAGTTGCTGCAGTTGTTGCTGTGAAAGGTGTACTACCTTGATTTGTGACTGTTCTTACTGTTGAAGCAGTATCTTGGCTTGTAACTGTCTGTTCTGTTGATTGCCCAGTGCTCAGTGATCTAGATGTATGTTTTGTGAAAGATGCAGTAGACATAAGAGGTGAAGCAGATTCAATGCTATCTGTCTTGGTTTTCTGATCTTCAACATGTGTTGAGCTGGTCACTGATACTGCCTCTGTTGTATGAAATGTTAATTTGCTGAGGTCTTTGTCTGGTTTTGAAGTAGTGTACAGTGAAGGCCAGCTAGTACTGAACTCTGAGCTTGTGACATCTACTGTTCCATCTCCTTTATTCTCAGACTCTGAAGATGACAAAATTGATGCTATTCTTGAAGTTGAAAAAAAATCTTTGACTGTTGTCTTCTCAGATGATTTTGTGCTTGTGACAGTAGCATCTGAAGAGCTGGACACGGAGATTGTTTCTGTAGGTTTGGTAAGATATTTGTCTGATCTGCTTGTGGTGTGCAGTAAAGAGATTGGCGATACTAAATCTTTGGCAATTGTCCTCTCTGAGGTCTCATCTCCTGAAGCTTCAGACTCAGTTAATGGAAAGCTTGAAGAAAAACTTGATGATGAAAGAACATCTTTGGGAGTTGTCTTGTCTGAGGTCATTGTGCTTGTGGTAGTGCTTTCAGATAATTTTTCGTCTAAATGTCCAGTTTGAGCAGTGGAAAACTGCACCTCTGAAACATCAATTATTGTGGATTCAGAAGGTTTTGTTGACACTTCTTCATCCTCTATCACAGTTGCTGTGGTTGTTGCTGTGAAAGGTGTACTACCTTGATTTGTGACTGTTCTTACTGTTGATGCAGTATCTTGGCTTGTAACAGTCTGTCTTGTTGGTTGCCCAGTGCTCAATGATGTAAGTGTATGTGTTGTGATAGATGCAGTAGACATAAGCGATGAAGCAGGTTCAAGGCTATATCTCTCAGTTTTCTGATCTTCAACATGTGTTGAGCTGGTCACTGATACTGCTTCAGTTGTAGGAAATGTTGTTTTGCTAAGGTCTTTGTCTGATTTTGGAGTAGTGTACAGTGAAGGCCTGCTAGTTGTGAACTCTGAGCTTGTGACATCTACTGTTCCATCTCCTGAACTCTCAGACTCTGAAGATGACAAAATTGTTGAAAAAAATTTGCTGGCTGTTGTCTTCTCTGATGATTTTGTGCTTGTGACAGCAGCATCTGTTGAGCTGGACACTGAGATAGTTTCTGTAGGTTTGGTAGGATCTTTGTCTGATCTGCTTGTGGTGTGCAGTAAAGAGATTGGCGACACTAAATCTTTGGCAGTTGTCTTCTCTGAGGTCTCATCTCCTGAAGCTTCAGACTCAGTTGATGGAAAGCTTGAAGAAAGGCTTGATGATGAAAGAAGATCTTTGGGAGTTGTCGTATCTGAGGTCATTGCACTTGTGGCAGCGCTTTCAGACAATTTTTCATCTAAATGTCCAGTTTGAGCAGTGGAGAACTGCATCTCTGAAACATCAATGATTGTGATGATTGTGGATTCAGAAGGTTTTGTTGACACTTCTTCATCCTCTATCACAGTTGCTACAGTTGTTCCTGTGAAAGGTGAACTACCTTGATTTGTGACTGTTCCTACTGTTGATGCAGTATCTTGGCTTGTAACTGTCTGTCCTGTTGATTTCCCAGTGCTCAATGATGTAAATGTATGTTTTGTGATAGATGCAGTAGACATAAGAGTTGAAGCAGGTTCAAAGCTATCTGTCTCAGTTTTCTGATCTTCAGCATGTGTTGAGCTGGTCACTGATACTGCTTCTGTTGTATGAAATGTTGTTTTGATGATGTCTTTGTCTGGCTTTGGAGTAGTGTACAGTGAAGGCCAGCTAGTAGTGAACTCTGAGCTTGTGACATCTACTGTTCCATCTTCCGAACTCTCAGACTCTGAAGATGATAAAATTGATGCTGTTCTTGAAGTTGAAAAAAAATCTCTGGCTGTTGTCTTCTCAGATGATTTTGCACTTGTGACAGCAACATCTGATGAGCTGGACACGGAGATTGTTTCTGTAGGTTTGGTAAGATATTCGTCTGATCTGCTTGTGGTGTGCAGTAAAGAGATTGGTGACACTAAATCTTTGGCAGTTGTCGTTTCTGAGGTCTCATCTCCTGAAGCTTCAGCTTCAGTTAATGGAAAGCTTGAAGAAAAACTTGATGATGAAACAACATCTTTGGGAGTTGTCTTGTCTGAGGTCATTGTGCTTGTGGTAGTGCTTTCAGATAATTTTTCATCTAAATGTCCAGTTTGAGCAGTGGAAAACTGCTTATCTGAAACATCAATGATTGTGGATTCAGAAGGTTTTGTTGACACTTCTTCATCCTCTATCACAGTTGCTGTGGTTGTTGCTGTAAAAGGTGTACTACCTTGATTTGTGACTGTTCTTACTGTTAATGCAGTATCTTGGCTTGTAACGGTCTGTCTTGTTGGTTGCCCAGTGCTCAATGATGTAAGTGTATGTTTTGTGATAGATGCAGTAGACATAAGAGATGAAGCAAGTTCAACAATATCTCTCTCAGTTTTCTGATCTTCAACATGTGTTGAGCTGCTCACTGATACTCCTTCTGTTGTAGGGAATTTTGTTTTGCTGAGGTCTTTATCTGATTTTGGAGTAGTGTACAGTGAAGGCCTGCTAGTTGTGAACTCTGAGCTTGTGACATCTACTGTTCCACCTCCTGAACTCTCAGACTCTGAAGATGACAAAATTGTTGAAAAAAAATCTCTGGCTGTTGTCTTCTCTGATGATTTTGTGCTTGTGACAGCAGCATCTGATGAGCTGGACACGGAGATTGTTTCTGTAGGTTTGGTAAGATATTCGTCTGATCTGCTTGTGGTGTGCAGTAAAGAGATTGGCGACACCAAATCTTTGGCAGTTGTCTTCTCTGAGGTCTCATCTCCTGAAGCTTCAGACTCAGTTGATGGAAAGCTTGAAGAAAGGCTTGATGATGAAAGAACATCATTGTGAGTTATCTTGTCTGAGGTCATTGCGCTTGTGACAGTGCTTTCAGACAATTTTTCATCTAAATGTCCAGTTTGAGCAGTGGAGAATTGCATCTCTGAAACATCAATGATTGTGGATTCAGAAGGTTTTGTTGACACTTCTTCATCCTCTATCACAGTTGCTACAGTTGTTCCTGTGAAAGGTGAACTACCTTGATTTGTGACTGTTCCTACTGTGAATGCAGTATCTTGGCTTGTAACGGTTTGTCCTGTTGATTCCCCAGTGCTCAATGACGTAAATGTATGTTTTGTGATAGATGCAGTAGACATAAGAGATGAAGCAGGTTCAAAGCTATCTGTCTCAGTTTTCTGATCTTCAACATGTGTTGAGCTGGTCACTGATACTGCTTCTGTTGTATGAAATGTTGTTTTGATGATGTCTTTGTCTGGCTTTGGAGTAGTGTACAGTGAAGGCCAGCTAGTTGGGAACTTTGAGCTTGTGACATCTACTGTTCCATCTCCTGAACTCTCAGACTCTGAAGATGACAAAATTGATGCTATTCTTGAAGTTGAAAAAAAATCTCTGGCTGTTGTCTTCTCTGGTGATTTTGTGCTTGTGACAGCAGCATCTGATGAGCTGGACACGGAGATTGTTTCTGTAGGTTTGGTAAGATATTCGTCTGATCTGCTTGTGGTGTGCAGTAAAGAGATTGGCGACACCAAATCTTTGGCAGTTGTCTTCTCTGAGGTCTCATCTACTGAAGCTTCAGACTCAGTTGATGGAAAGCTTGAAGAAAGGCTTGATGATGAAAGAACATCATTGTGAGTTGTCTTGTCTGAGGTCATTGCGCTTGTGACAGTGCTTTCAGACAATTTTTCATCTAAATGTCCAGTTTGAGCAGTGGAGAATTGCATCTCTGAAACATCAATGATTGTGGATTCAGAAGGTTTTGTTGACACTTCTTCATCCTCTATCACAGTTGCTACAGTTGTTCCTGTGAAAGGTGAACTACCTTGATTTGTGACTGTTCCTACTGTGAATGCAGTATCTTGGCTTGTAATGGTTTGTCCTGTTGATTCCCCAGTGCTCAATGATGTAAATGTATGTTTTGTGATAGATGCAGTAGACATAAGAGATGAAGCAGGTTCAAAGCTATCTGTCTCAGTTTTCTGATCTTCAACATGTGTTGAGCTGCTCACTGATACTGCTTCTGTTGTATGAAATGTTGTTTTGCTGAGGTCTTTGTCTGATTTTGGAGTAGTGTACAGTAAAGGCCAGCTAGTTGGGAACTTTGAGCTTGTGACATCTACTGTTCCATCTCCTGAACTCTCAGACTCTGAAGATGACAAAATTGATGCTATTCTTGAAGTTGAAAAAAAATCTTTGGCTGTTGTCTTCTCAGATGATTTTGCGCTTGTGACAGCAACATCTGATGAGCTGGACACTGAGATTGTTTCTGTAGGTTTGGTAAGATATCTGTCTGATCTGCTTGTGGTGTGCAGTAAAGAGATTGGCGACACTAAATCTTTGGCAGTTGTCGTTTCTGAGGTCTCATCTCCTGAAGCTTCAGACTCAGTTAATGGAAAGCTTGAAGAAAGGCTTGATGATGAAAGAACATCTATGGGAGTTGTCTTGTCTGAGGTCATTGTGCTTGTGGAAGTGCTTTCAGATAATTTTTCATCTAATTGTCCAGTTTGAGCAGTGGAAAACTGCATCTCTGAAACATCAATGATTGTGGATTCAGAAGGTTTTGTTGACACTTCTTCATCCTCTATCACAGTTGCTGCGGTTGTTGCTGTGAAAGGTGTACTACCTTGATTTGTGACTGTTCCTACTGTTGATGTAGTATCTTGGCTCGTAACGGTCTCAGCTGTTGATTCCCCAGTGCTCAATGATGTAAATGTATGTTTTGTGATAGATGCAGTAGACATAAGAGATGAAGCAGGTTCAAAGATCTCTGTCTCAGTTTTCTGATCTTCAACATGTGTTGAGCTGGTCACTGATACTGCTTCTGTTGTATGAAATGTTGATTTGCTGAGGTCTTTGTCTGGTTTTGGAGTAGTGTACAGTGAAGGCCAGCTAGTTATGAACTTTGAGCTTGTGACATCTACTGTTCCATCTCCTGAACTCTCAGACTCTGAAGATGACAAAATTGATGCTATTCTTGAAGTTGATAAAAAATCTCTGGCTGTTGTTCTCTCTGATGATTTTGTGCTTGTGATAGCAGCATCTGTTGAGCTGGACACTGAGATTGTGTCTGTAGGCATGGTAACATCTTTGTCTGATCTGCTTATGGTGTGCAGTAAAGAAATTGGTGACACTAAATATTTGGCAGTTGTCTCTTCTGAGGTCACTGGGACATTGATTTCAGATGTTTTGTCTAATTGATCGGTCTGAGAAGACGAGAAGAAAGGCTCTGAAACAAAAGTACTGGTTAATACAGTTGGCTTTGCTGACAGCTCTTTGTCATTCACCAAAATGACTGTGCTTGTAGCTGTGTGTGATTTTATATCTTGACTTGACATTGTGCTTGTTTCAGTAGAATCAAGCATGGAAACAAGTTCTCTACTCTGTGCCTCAATTGTCTGCGTGCTTACAGTTTCAGCATGTGTTGAGCTTGAAACTGGAATCGTTTCTTCAGTGTCAGATGGTGTTTTTGTAAGTTCTTGATCTGATATAGTTGTAGTATAAAGTGGAGAAGTTGTTGTAAACTCTATGATAAACATTTCAGAGGTGTCATCTCCGAAAGCTTTAGACTCAGTGGATGAAAAGCTTGAAGAAAAACTTGATGATGAAATAACATCTTTGGGAGTTGTCTTGTCTAAGGTCATTGTGCTTGGGACAGTGCTTTCAGATGAAATTTCATCAAAATGTCGAGTTTGAGTAGAGGAGAACTGAGTCTCTGAAACATCAATGATTGTGGTTTCAGAATGTTTTGTTGACACTTCTTCATCCTGCATAACAGTTGCTGCGGTTTTCTGACCTTCAACATATGTTAAGCTGGTCACTAATACTGCTTCTGTTGTATGAAATGTTGTTTTTCTGGGGTCTATATCTGGATTTGTAGTAGAATATTGTGAAGGCCTGCTGGTTGTGAACTCTGAGCTTGTGACATCTACTGTTCCATCTCCTGAACTCTCAGACTCTGAAGATGACAAAATTGGAGCTATACTTGAAGTTGAAAAATAATCTCTGGCTGTTGTCTTCTCTGATAATATTGTGCTTGTGGCAGCAGCATCTGTTGAGCTGGACACTGACATTGTTTCTGTAGGTTTCATAAGATCTTTCTCTGATATGTTTGGTGTGTGCACTAAATTTTTGGCAGTTGTCTGCTCTGAGGTCACTGTGACATCAATTTCAGATGTTTTGTTTAAATGATCGGTCTGAGAAGAAGAGAAGAAAGTCTCTGAAACATCAGTACTGGTTAATACAGATGGCTTTGCTGAAAGCTCTTTGTCCTTCTCCAAAATGGCTGTGGTTGTAGCTGTATGTGATGTTATATTTTGACTTGCAATTGTGTGTCCTGTTGAGTGCTCCGTATTTGATAATGTAAATGTATGCACTGTACTTGTTTCAGTAGAATCAAGCATAGAAACAGGTTCTCTACTCTGTGCCTCAATTGTCTGATTGCTTACAGTTTCAGCAGGTAATGAGTTTGAAACTGGAATCATAGTTGTAGTATGAAGTGGAGAACTTGTTGTGAACTCTTTGATAAATATTTCAGAAGTATTATCTCCTGAAGCTTCAGCCTCAGTTGATGGAAAGCTTGAAGAAAGACTCCAAGATGAAAGAACATCTATGGGAGTTGTCTTTTCTGAGGTCATTGTGCTTGTGACAGTGCTTTCAGATGACCTTTCATCTAAATGCCCAGTTTGAGCAGAGGAGAACAGCATCTCTGAAACATCAATAATTGTGGATTCAGAAGGTTTTGTTGACACTTTTTCATCCTCCGTCACAGTTGCTGCAGTTGTTGCTGTGAAAGGTGTACTACCTTGATTTGTGACTGTTCTTACGGTTGATGCAGTATCTTGGCTTGTAATGATCTGTCCCATAGATTCTCCAGTGCTCAATGATGTAAATGTATGTTTTGTGATAGATGCAGTAGACATAAGAGATGAAGCAGGTTCATTGCTATCTGTCTCCGTTTTCTGATCTTCAACATGTGTTGAGCTGGTCACTGATACTGCTTCTGTTGTATGAAATGTTAATTTGCTGAGGTCTTTTTCTGGCTTTGGAGTAGTGTACAGTGAAGGCCTGCTAGTTGTGAACTCTGAACTTGTGACATCTACTGTTCCATCTCCTGAACTCTCAGACTCTGAAGATGACAAAATTGATGCTAATCTTGAAGTAGAAAAAAAATCTCTCGCTGTTGTGTTGTCCGATGATTTTGTGCTTGTGACAGCAGCATCTGTTGAGCTGGACACTGATATTGTTTCTGTAGGTTTGGTAAGATCTTTGTCTGATCTGCTTGTGGTATACAGTAAAGAGATTGGCGACACTAAATCTTTGGAAGTTGTCTTCTCTGAGGTCTCATCTACTGATGCTTCATATACAGTTGATGGAAAGCTTGAAGAAAGACTCGATAGAACATCTTTGGAAGTTGTCTTGTCTGAAGTCATTGTGCTTGTGACAGTGCTTTCAGACGAAATTTTATCTAAATGTCCAGTTTGAGTAGAGGAGAACTGAGTCTCTGAAACATCAATTATTGTGGATTCAGAAGGTTTTGTTGATACTTCTTCATCCTGCATCACTGTTGCTGCGAATGTTGTACTACCTTGATTTGTGACTGTTCTTGCTGTTGATGCAGTATCTTGGCTTGTAACTGTCTGTCCTGCTGATTCCCCAGTGCTCAATGATCTAAAAGTATGTTTTGTGAAAGATACAGTAGACATAAGAGGTGAAGCAGATTCATTGCCATCTGTCACAGTTTTCTGATCTTCAACATGTGTTGAGCTGGTCACTGATACTGCTTCTGTTGTGTGAAATGTTGTTTTGCTGAGGTCTTTTTCTGGCTTTGGAGTAGTGTACAGTGACGGCCTGCTAGTTGTGAACTCTGAGCTTGTGACATCTACTGTTCCATCTCCTGAACTCTCAGACTCTGAAGATGACAAAATTGATGCTATTCTTGAAGTTGAAAAAAAATCTCTGGCTGTTGTCTTGTCTGATGATTTTGTGCTTGTGACGGCAGCATCTGTTGAGCTGGACACTGAGTTTGTTTCTGTAGGTTTGTCTGATCTGCTTGTGGTGTGCAGTAAAGGGATTGGCGACACTAAATCTTTGGCAGTTGTCTGCTCTGAGGTCACTGTGACATCCATTTCAGATGTTTTGTCTGAATGATCGGTCTGAAAAGAAGAGAAGAAAGTCTCTGAAACATCAGTACTGGTTAATACAGATGGCTTTGCTGACAGCTCTTTGTCCTTCATCAAAATGGCTGTGATTGTAGCTGTATGTGATGTTATATCATGACTTGTATTTGTGTGTCCTGTTGAATACTCAGTGTTTGATGATGTAAATGTATGCACTGTACTTGTTCCATTAGAATCAAGCATAGAAACAGAGTGGCTACTCGGTGCCTCAATTGTCTGATCTCTCACAGTTTCAGCATGTGTTGAGATTGAAACTGGAATAGTTTCTTCTGTGTCAGATGGTGTTTTTGTAAGTTTTTGATCTGATATAGTTGTAGTATAAAGAGGAGAACTTGTGGTGAAATGTTTGATAGACATTTCAGAGGTATCATCTCCTGAATCTTCAGACTCAGTTGATGGAAAGCTTGAAGTAAGACTCAATGATGAAAGAACAACTTTGGGAGTTGTCTTGTCTGAGGTCATTGTGCTTGTGACAGTGCTCTCAGGTAAAATTTCATCGAATCGCCCAGTTTGAGCAGATGAGAACTGAGTCTCTGAAACATCAATGACTGTGGATTCAGAAGGTTTTGTTGACACTTCCTTATCCTGCATCACAGTTGCTGCAGTTTTTGCTGTGAAAAATGTACTACCTTGAATTATGACTGTTGATGCAGTATCTTGACTTTGAACTGTCTGTGATAAGATTGGTGATACTACATCTTTTGCAGTTGTTTTTTCTGAGGCAATTGTGACAGTGCTTTCAGATGTTTGTTCTAAATGGTCTGTCTGAGTTGAGGAGAAGAAAGTCTCTGAAACTTCACTAACGGTTGATTCAGATGAATGTGCTGAAAGCTCTATGTCCTCCATCACAGTTGCCATTGTAGTTGCTGTATATGATGTAATACCTTGATTTGGGACTGTATGTCCTGTTGAGTACTCAGTCCTTGATGCTGTAATTGCATGCTCTGTACTAGTTTCAGTAGAATCAAAAGTGGAAACAGGTTCACTGCCGTGTGTCAAAGTTGTCTGATATCTTGTTGTCTTATCTCGTGTTTCTTCTATGTCAGATGAGGTTTTTGTAAGTTCTTGGTCTAATGGAAATGTTGAAAAAAAACTTGATGGTGAAGGTTCATTTTGTGCAGTTGTCTTTTCCAGCGTCATTGTGGTAGTGACAGTGCTTTCAGATAATATCTTATCTAAATGTCCAGTTTGAGCAGAGGAGAAAATTTTCTCTGAAAAATCAGTAACTGTGGATTCAGATGATTTTGTTGACAGCCCTTTTTCTTGCAACACACTCCCTGTGGTTGTTGGTGTTTCAGATATCTGCTCTCCTGAAGCTTCAGAATCTATTGATGGCAATCTTGACAATAAACCAATATCTTTAAAGGTTGTGTCGTGTGAAGATATTGTGCCTTCAGATGACTTTTCAAATAAATATTCTGTATTTGCTGAAGAAGACAAACTCTCTGACATATCAATGAGAGTTGACACAGTCGGCATTCCGAATGTCCCTCTTTGCTCTATCACACTTGTGCCTTTTTCTGTATCCAATGTAATATCTTCAAGTGTGACTGTGCTGCCTGTGAATTCTGAAGTTCCTAATGGAGCTAATGTATGTAAACCTTGAGATTCTGTTGGTTTTGATGACAGACTTTTATCCTTCATTGCAGTTTCTGTATGTGATGTAATCAACTGACTTGTGACTGTTTGTCCAGTTGAGTACTCAGTGCTGAATGGTGTAATTATATGCACTGTGCTGAATGAAGTGGAGTCAGGAGTGAAAGCAGGTTCTCTACTATGTATCTCATTAGTCTGATCATCCATCACAGATGCCATATGTAGAGAAGAACTTGTTGTGAACACTTTGCTAAACATTTTAGATGTCAGATCTCCAGAGGTTTCAGTCTCTGTTGATGGCAGGATTGAAGACAAACTGGTTGATGAAACAGCATCAGATAATTTCTCATCTATATGTCCAGTCTGAGCAGGAGACAAGAGAGTTTCATCAAAGACTGTGGGCTCAGATGATTTAGCTGACAGGTGTTTGTTCTCCATCACTGTAGCTGTGTTACTTGCTATATGCGATGTAACGTCTTCACTTGTGTCTGTTGAGTGCCCAGTATTCAATGGTGTTAATGTATACACTTCACTAAATTCAGTAGATAAATTCAGAAGAGAAAAAGCAGGTTCGGTACTATATGTTGTCGGATCTTTTGTGATATCAGACGAGCTAGACATTGAGATTGTTGTTGTCATGAACATATCAGAGGTCTTATCTACTGAGGGATCAGCCTCTGTTGATGGCAAGCTTGAAAGAAAACTTGATGGTGAAAGCATATCTTTTGCAGTTGTACTCTCTAACCTTATTGTAACAGGGCTCTCAGATGTTTTGTCTAAATGATCAGTCTGAGAAGAGAAAAGAGTTTCTGAAACATCAATAACAGTTGATTCAGATGGTTTTACTGACAGCTCTTTGTCCTCCATCACAGTTTCTTTGGTTGTAGCTAAATGTGATGTAATACCTTGACTTGTTACTGCTTGTCCTATTGAGTACTCAGTTCCTGATGATGTAAATGTATGCACTGTACTAGTTTCAGAGTCAAGCGTATAAGCATTATCTCTACTTTGTGTCTCAGCTGCCTGATCAGCTTCAGCATGTGTTAAGCTTGAAAGTTCAGGGGTTTCTGTTGTTTTCTGAGACTGTGGTTTGCTGCGTTCCTGGTCTAAAATGGTTGCTGTTTGAAGTGTGTAACTTGTATAATCTTTGCTAAATATCTCAGAGGTTTCATCTCCAGAAACCCTAGACACTGTTGATGGAAAACTTGACTGTGTAAGCAAATCTTTAGCAGTTGTCTTTAATGTTGATGTGCTTCCATGTGTTGTTTCATCTAAATCGACTGCTTTTGTTGAAGAAAACCAAGTGCCTGAAACATCAATGATTGTGGAATGTGATGGGTGTGCTGACAGCTCTTTGTCCTTCATTACAGTAGCTGTGGGTGTTGCTGTGTATGATGTATTATCTTCATTTGTGACTGTTTGTCCTGTTGAATCCCCAGTGTTCAGTGATGTTAATGCATACCCTGTGTCAGTTTCAGTCAAGGCAACAGAGGAAATAGGTTCTGTGCTATATGTCTCAGTTCTTTGATCTCTTTTGGTCTCAGATGAACTAGGTATTGAGATTGCTGTTGTGAACATATTAGAGGTGTCATCTCCTAATGCTTCAGACTCTGTTGATGGCAATCTTGATGGTGAAAGCACATCTGTAGAGGTTGTTTTTTCTGAGGTTTCTGTGACAGTGCTTTTAGATAATGGCTTGTCTAAATATCTAGTCTGAGCAGAGGAGGACAGAGTCTCTGATACATAAGTTATAGTGGAGTCAGATGGTTTTGTTGACAGATATCTGTCTATCACAGTCACTGTGGTTGTTGGAGTATTTGATGTCATATATTGACTTGTGACTAATTGTCCTGTTGAGCCCTCATTACTCAATGTAAATGTAGGAACTGTATTGGATATAGTAGAATCAAGTGTATAAACAGGTTCTCTTCTAGATGGTTCACTTGTTTGACCTCTTGTAGCTTCAGCATGTGTTGAGGTGGAAACCAGGGCTGTTTTCTCTCTGTCAGATGGTGTTTTGGTAAGTTCTTCATCTGATTTGATTGTGGAGAACAATGAAGAACTAGTTGTTCTGGACTCTTTGCTATCCATGTCAGCGGTCCCATTTTTTGAACTTTCAGACTCTGTTGATGGAAAGCTTGAAGAAAAACTTGCTGACACAGCATCTTGGCCGACTATGTTCTCTGAGGTCATAGTGACAGTGATTTTAGATAAAGTTTTGTCTAAATTATCAGTCCAAGGAGTAGAGAACAGAGACTCTGATACATCAGTGTTGGTTGATTCAGATGGTTTTGCAGACAGATATCTGTCCTCCATTACAGTCACTGGAGATGTTGCTGCATTTGATGTAATGTCTTGACTTTTGATTGTTTGTCCAGTTGAGCCCCAAGAACTCGATGTAAATGTGTGTACTGTGCCATATAAAGAAACAGGTTCTCTACTATGTGCTTCACTTGTTCGATCACTTGTAGCTTCAGCATGTGTTGAGCCTGAAACTGGGGTTGATTTATCTCTTTCAGATGGTGTTCTGATAAATTCTTGGTCTGATTGACTTGTGGAGAATAATGGAAAACCAGTTGTAAACTCTTTGCTAGAGAATCCACTTTCTGAACTTTCAGATTCTGTTGATGGCAACCTAGAAAACAAACTTGACGGTGATGGCACATCTTTGGCAGTTGTCTTCTCTGACGTCATTGTGCTTGTGACAGATATTTTGGATAATGCCTCATCTAAATGTGCAGTCTGAGAGGACGACAAAAGAGTTTCTAACACATTGGTAATTGTGGACTCAGATGGTTTTGATGACAGATCATGATGTGATGTACTGATTTGACTTGTAATTGGTTGTCCTGTCAGTTTCACAGTGCTTGATATGAATGTTTCAGTAGAGTCAAGAGAAGAAACTGATTCTCTACTATGTGCCTCGGTTGTCTGAACTTTTGAGAGCTCATCTTCTGTTGAACTGGACAGTGGAATTCTTTCAGTGCTTTTGATGGATTCATGATCTGATTTGCTTGTTGTGTACAATGCATTACTTAATGTTGTGCTTCTAAGCATATCAGACGTCTCAACTCCTAAAGCTTCAGACACTGAATGTGGTGCAACTGAAGAAAAATCTAATGTTGAAAGCTCATCCTTTGCTGTTGTCATCTCTACTTTCTTTGTACTTTCCATAATGGATTCTGAAGGTATTACTGTATGCATTTCAGCAGTCTCACTTAATGGCTCTCTGTGTGTAATTGTTGTATCAAGTTTACTTGTTGTATGTACTAGAATTGGTGGAGTCAAAGTTAACATTTCTGGTGTATGAACCCCTAAGCTCACTTTATCTGTATCCAAATGGTCCAAAGATGCAGAAGTAAACTCTGTGGGTGGTGAGGTTGTAGTAAATTCATCTTTCTGTGCTGTTTTTCCAATGACCTTTGTCGTAGCAGCTGTATATTGGGCTTTGCCCACTGTTATTGAGCTAACACCATGCACTTGAGAGGAAATGTGTGACTCGGTAGTGTCATCATGATCCAAAGGAGTAACTGCATGTACAGGCTTTGAAGAAGCCTGTTTTTCATTGGCAGAGGTTGTAATGTTTGGCATGAATGTTCCTTCAGATATGAGCATCTCCTCTTTAGTAATTTCTATAGAAGCTGATGGAAGAGTGGATTCTACTGCTAAACCTCTTTGGCCAAATTCAATATTGGGATCAACGGTTGTGGAAAATAAAGGGGACACTATTGTGGAACCTGACACCAATGATTCATGTGATGTTCTGCCAGCTTCCACTAATGAACTATCTAATTCAAAAGTTTCAATTTTTTCAGTTACTCCGAGAGAATCACTTCCAAATGTATCTCCTCTAGGTTCTTTTGTCACAACTTTAGGTTGAAGTGTCACCTCAAGATTGCCATTTATGAAACTGATTGTTGGGGTTACAGTTACAGAGGACAAGAAATCACCACTTTCCATAACAGTCGCCCCATCACTATTAAGAACATCATCAGGTATCTCAGGAATGACTACCATCTGGGCAATGTGAGAATGTGGTTCTTCAAAGGGCATCAGACGTTCATTAACTGTAAATAAAAGGACAAAGAAACATGGTATAACATGGTATTTTCTGTCCAGATGCATTTAAAGCAAAGGTGTGCAAAATTCAGAACTAAGAAACAAGAATACGAAGAATATTGGCCGCCAAAATTTATGTACGAAAATTGAAATTTCAGTTTTGGGCTTAAAGACACCACCGGCTGAAAATATTATCTGAAAATAGATTATGTATTGTTTCACTCTCCTGCCAGTGTAGCCAAGCAGAGTGCATGTGCCAAGTCAGTATTTTGCTTTATGAATCAGTCACATGATAACATATCATCACAGTGAAAGTTCTTCGATGTGTAAAAGCAGCACTATGTTTGCAATTTATTTAATCTTGTATGCTCATACATATTTAATGCCTATCCCATAGATTATGAAACCCTGAAAGAGAATGTGCCCCTCATCATGGAATGTAACTTACAGAGAAGAGCTACTGTCTACTGTCCAGAAACAAAAGTTAAAAAACATGCTGACCTGCTGGAGCATTAACAGAGGCAATTTCCCTGCACCCCAGAAGCAAGAATTTGGACAGATTAATACTAGCAGGTTTAAAATGTAATTTAAGTCATTGATGATTTTTTCAAATAAAAAATGTTTTGCTGGATAAGTAAAAATTCTGCTAAACAGTCATAATTGCTTTCAAAGATATAACATTAGTCATTTTGAAGTTGTCAGCAAATGCTTTAGCAGAACAAGATTATAATATCTGAAAATAAGTATCATTGAAATAAAAGTACAAAACATACAAACACGAATTAAAATATTTCAAAAGCATATACAATCTTAAAGTTAAATCCATAAAATTATAATCTAAAAAGTTAGTGAAAAATTATATTTTGCTAGTGTTGTTGCAGCTTGGGGTAAACTATAGTTTATTTAATTTTTTTTTTTTTTTTATAATTTTGTATTTAAATAAACACACAATAAAATATTTATTTATATATTTATATATTTTTGTTTGTGTATATGCTGCAAATTATAGTTCTTCAGAAAATGTTATATATATATATATATATATATATATATATATATATATATATATATATATATATATATATATATATATATATATATATATATATATATACATACACAGTTGAAGTCAGAATTATTAGCCCCCCTGAATTATTAGCCCCCCCTGAATTATTAGCCCCCCTGAATTATTAGCCCCCCTGTTTATTTTTCCCCCAATTTCTGTTTAATGAAAAAAATATTTTTTTCAACACATTTCTGAACATTATAGTTTTAGTAACTCATTTGTAATAACTGATTTATTTTATCTTTGCCATGATGACAGTAAATAATATTTTACTAGATATTTTTCAAGACACTTCTATACAGCTTAAAGTGACATTTAAAAGCTTAACAAGGTTAATTAGGTTAACTAGGCAGGTTAGGGTAATTAGGCAGGTTATTGTATAATCGGGAAAAATTTTGCTTAAAGAGGCTAATAATTTTTTTAGAAACTGCTTGTATTCTCGCCGAAATAAAACAGAAGAAAAATAATAATTCTGACTTATCTGACTTACTATATATATATATATATACATATATTTATTTATTTATTTATTTATTTATTATTAGTTTTTAATAACCATTACATTATGGAAAATCAAAGTGATCGAAAATTGCAATTATGGAATACAATAATAAATAGTTATTACAATATTTTTTATTTCTGTTTTTTTGACAGGTGCATCCAGAGTTATTTTGTTTCGACTCAGAATTTCATTTCGGTGCATCTCTACTGAGGAATAGTGTACTACATGTCAAGAGTTGGAAACTGAAATTAAACACTGTCAATCTAACTATTATCTTAAAATTTAAGAATTTGTCAAGCCAACATTTGACCAACTTCGCTGTTCTAGATAAAATTACAGAAAAATAAATGTCTTAGAATGTCAAGTAAATTTTGTACTAGTTGTATTTTTTTAAATAATTATGCAGCCTGTTCACTTTTTCCATTATCTATGACACACAACCATGAATTTGGTAGTTAGATAGAAGTTCAATCATGGTGCTCCATATATATGGACGTAAACATGTTTCATACATACAAGGTTCCAATTTAACATCAATTTAACATGTTTTTACCATACTTAAAGTCTTAAAGAAAAAATGTATTGGCAGATGTTTAACAAACTACCTTTAGAAGTACTTTTCAACCAAAAATGTCTTTTATTATATACACACTAAACAGACCTCACAACAGGTCCTGTCCACAAAATGTCTTTGTTGTGACTGTTTCATCAGAGTCTAGAGCAAAGACAGATATCCGGTTCCTATTTGACTCAGTAAACTTGATCAGCTTCCAGAAACTAAAGTTGTAAATTTATACCAGACTTATCATCTCATCTCACAGCAACACTGGTCATATTAGTTAAACAACCCACACAATCACTAATGTAAAATTCAATTTCGGGAAACAAACAATATTTCCCACAAGATAAAGTTGTCCAGATTAGTAGTGGATGGGAACACCTGCAGGAATAGAGGGTAACATCTGCAAACACCTGGTTAGGCCAAGAGGAGAAGGAACAGGGGGAAAATTCTATTCTTCTCATGCATTTCCCTACAGCCCCATGTTCAGACATAGGGAAATGACCAAACCCACAGTTCCCAGCTTCATTTTCTGTTAAAAACAAGCTGGAACATGTTTAAAAAACACTGCACAGGGCTAAAATAAGGTACAAATGCGCTTTTGTGCCTAAATCATTACCTCAGTGGCCTAAGCATCCTGGGTAATGTCCTATACTCATTAGTTTAATCTTTGTGTCATAATATTTTGACATGAAATGTGTAATATTTCATTACTACATCCTTGCTTTCCTTTGGTCTTACTTTTACAACCAAACAAGTAGGCCAATAGAAGAATGCAACGCTCACATTCCCTTCACTACCAGTTTTCTCAGCCGTCTCTATACAGAGGAGACTGCAGAGATGACATCAGCCATGTTGTAGCGTCCAGACATCAGTGCACTAACAGACCTCTATGTTTACGCTGGTAAGCGTCCAAAGACACGTTCTGCCAAGCTTGCAGTCACTAACAGAAATAACTGGGAGAACAGATTTGTTAGGGCATTCCCTAATAAACAGCTCTCTACACTAAATGGATCCACATCATCTGTACTGCAACCTTCTCTGCCAGATGGAGGCAAACAGCCTGTCATTAACAGACCAGACCTGCCAGTGCCAGCTAATGCTGCACCTGTGATCTAGTGTATCTGTGTGTGTGTGTGTGTGTGTTAAGTCTTATTGAACACAATGTGGACCAATTGGAATGGATTTTCACAGTGTCAAGAAACCACTTCTATTGTCACTAGGGATGTAACGATTCACCATGAGCTGGTTGAAAATCGATTCAAATATGTGACGATTCAAATTGGTAGAAATGTTGAATGAATCATGATACATTTTTTGAACAGAGGGGACGCTGTCTTTACAAGAGCAAACTTGCTTTACCTGCACATTAGCGGTGAGCAAGAGGTGGGGCGGCAGAGTAAAATGACAGTGAAGTGCGCCAGACAAAACACACTGTGAGCAAATACTGCAAAAACACGTTTACTTGCACTAACAAAACAACAAACATGATGCACATAAACCATCATCACAGTGCAAAACTACTGTCAAAGATGTCTATACGCAAAAAAAAAAAAATCATTAATAAGCCAAACCACGCGGACCGGATGATTTGCAGCTCCACTTGCTCCGGCAAATGCTATGGAGATCACATGGTGCATCAGTGTTTTCATAGCGAGCGTGAAGATGTTTTTCAGACTATAAGATAAAGTTGCTCTGTTACAGAACCAGATATTAGATTATTTTTGCCTTCTCCTTTTTAAATTAGTTTAGGCATATTTTAATAATTTGCGTATTATTGTTGAATATTTAAAATTGTTCAAGATTATCTCTTCTTCTTAAGTGTATGACACTGATACATATAATAATTAATTATACAAGTGATATTAATTATTCACCTTTATAATCATGTTCAACTCCTGTCTTTATCCTACTTTATAATTAGTAATTTTATAATTAGTTTTTTTATGCCAGTGGCCAGTCCCCTGGATCAGTGCCTATTGATCACGTCTGTACACACTGCTCTCTGGTTTAGGAAAGGCTTTCCTCTCCACACCAGCCATCTCAGTCCTCGGTGAAAGAGTTTTTCCATCAGCAGGGGATATTGGAAATGTGCAAAGACCTCAGCTTATGCCCGAAAACATAGATATGGTGATATTTCTTTAAAAAAATCTCAAATCACAGCATAGTCACAGTTTTAGTTTGTTTATATTAATGGGTCTTCTTTAGTTTTTGGAATTTGTTTTTAAAATAGCAATTTAGTTATGGCAGGAAATATGTTACTTTACAGCATTGAAAAAAAATGAAAGGGTTCTTGTTCACCTTAAAATTTGTTTCAAACAAATTTGTTAAAAAATCATGACTAAATCGTGAATCGTATCGAATCGTGAGTCAGGTGAATCGTTACATCTCTAATTGTCACCATCGAGAAATACTCATGAAAGCAATATAATGAATACAGGGCTAAATCTCTGCCATCCATATTCTTACAAAACCTCTACTTGTCTCTTTCCAAGTTCTTTATATTCATCTGACAGTCTTATTTTTCAGGAATTAAAAGCACATATTATACATAGTTAGAACACATATTTTTGAGTGCCAAGGCGCACAATTACTTCTCTATACACATTTTCAATACATGGAACCTTTTTTCAGGACCCTGGACAGCACTGTTAAGTGTTGTTTACATCTAGAATGAAACTATAACAACAACTTTAAATATCTACAAAAGTTCTATAATCGTTAATCTATGTGAAAATGAAACTCCAGAGCACAACCACAGTATGAAGATAATGACACAGTGGGATCACTTCCATATGGCATAGATAAATAGACAAGCAAATCACACTATTTTATAAAGCCTGAGCTTTTAAAGGGATAGTTCACCTAAACATGAAAATTCTGTCATTTACTAATCCTCCACTTGTTCCAAACCCAAACCCAGTTTATTTCTTCTTTTAAACAAAAATTAAGATATTTTGATAAAAGATGGTAATCATTGCCTTCCATAGAATTTTTTTGTCTAACTATGAAAGTTGATGGTTACAGAATTTCAGGTTTCTTCAAAGTATCTTCTTTTGTGTAGACAAAAAAAACTTATAAATGAATGGATGAGTATGTCGCGTCAGACTGGTTACTATAAGGATCTTAAAATTTCAAGCTTGGTTAATGGAGTGCCATTAGACTGTTAGATTAAAGTGGAAAACTTATCTAATTACTGCTAGTTTACATGTAGTTGCAATGCTACTTATATGCGATAAAATGTCTGTTGGGAGTCAACTGGTAGTTGACAGTTGAAAATATACTAGCAACAGAATGTCTAAATGGAAACATTAAAATAAAGATGTTGTCTTTGTCATTATTGTTCTTAAAATAAAGAGTCCTTTAGGAAACTATTATCATATTGAAATGTAATTATTGCATAGTAAAAAACCTATGATCATGGTTTACCTTTAACGGTCCTAATTAAGGGTTCTATTTTAACAATCTATGCGCAAAGTCTAAAGAGTATGGCGCAAAAGCATTAAGGGCATGTACAAATTCACTTTTGCTATTTTAAGGACGGAAAAAAAAATGCTCTGCACCCTGGCGCATGGTCTAATAGGCTTGTGCTTATTCTCTTAATGAGTTATGGGGGTGTTTTGAGCATAACATGCATTAAAACAATCAGAGTCCCATCTCCAATTCCTTTTAAGAGTCAGTTGCATCATGCGTTTGCTATTTACATGGCGGACTTTGTAAGAGGGAAAACTAAATGCGTTACTAGCGAGAAAACAGTTTACCAGACCATCTGCAGCGCGAGCATAAAGAACGAACCTCCTCCATTCAGCCTCTTTACTTTCTCTTTACTTTACTATTACACTTTACTTTACTCTTTGCTTTCATTGATAAGGAAACGATGTTTTACACTCTTCCCTGAAAACATCTATTAGCCTACATATTTAATTTTGTTTGTTAAGTGTTTGTTAAGATTTGTTTCAAAACTATTTCTAAATTCAGTTCTAATTTCCAGCAAATTAATAAATTAACAATAATAACGATAACGAGTTATATCCGAACACACGTCCTATGCCCATATGGTCCAAAACCCGACAGGTGGACACCTCTAACCTTGTCTTTATTAAAATAAATATAAACATGCATATAATAAATGATACTGATAATAATAATAATAACATTATACAAAAGCAAACTGTTAATAATTTATATAATTGTTTTGTATATAATTTATTTAGAAACTTAGTATGATTCTGCTCTAGATGCCATCTTGTGGTCAAATGTAGAAATTTATTTGATTGTACACAAGTTATTGCTGTGCATTGTGGAACTGACTGAGTGCACTTCAGAAAGTTTACTATGAATTCAGTTTTGGACACCACTACAAATGGCTACTCCCTCAAACTGTGCACTCTTTAAAGGGGTAGTTCACCCAATGATGAAAATGCTGTCATCGTGTACTCAACCCTTTAATTGTCACAAATCTGTTCAAGTTTCTTTCTTTTGTTGAACACAAAAGAAGTTGTTTTAAAGAAATCTGGAAACATATAACCATTGACTTTCACAGTATTTGTTATTCCTTATGTGAAAGTCGATGGTTATGTGTTTTGAGCTTTCTTCAAAATATATTAATTTGTGTTCAACAGAAGAAAGAAACTCATAAAGCTTTGGAACAATTTGAGGGTGAGTAAACAGTGAGCAAATCTGTGAGTGGTCTATCATTTTAAAGGTATAGGGATACATTTTTGAATACAGTCATTGCCTAAATGTTAATTTTAGTTATCTGAAAGCTTCTTAAATAATCCAGCAAAAAAAATCTAATAATTTTTAAATATAGAATATGTTACTGAAAACTGATCATGAAAGAAAAGCACTGAAGATGAGAACAAAATCTACTTCTTGCATGATTCTTAATTTCAAACCACAGCAAATAAGAAGAGAAATGGTACCTGAGGCATGATCTGAAGCAGTGGTGGTGTATGTGGCCTCTGTTAGTGCCTCCTTTGGTGCATCTGAAGGTCCTGAAGCAGTTTCCTCACGTGGTGTTTTGTGGTCAGCAACTAAAGGTGTTGTTATCACTGCTCCTGCAGCAACTGTGGCTGAACTAGGTGTAATCAAACCTGCTGACCTTGTAACATGGTTAGTCAACTCAGTACTTTCTTTTTCTGAAAAGCTGGAGAATGTCTGAGACACTTTTTGTGAGGTAACTGAGCTTCCTATAGTTGGTCGTTGAGTTGGGCTTTGCATAAAAACAGGTGGTGTAACTGCTGAATCTGTGATATTAACTCCACTGGAGGTCTCTGAAGGTTCGGGATGAGAGCTGGTGGATCTCTGTGTAGACAAAGGTGGAGGACCTGCCATAACAACACCATCAGCAGTCTCATCTTCATACTCAGGAAACACAGTTTTGGCACTCTCAAGGAAAGTGGCTTCTGTTGACTGTGTGGAAGCACGAGATACAGCTTCATCTTTACCAGTACTGCTCTCACTTGCCATCAGAGAGGATGATTTAATTCTATGTCCAGATTCTTCAGTGTTTACTACAGTGGCATCTATCCCCAAATCTCTGTCTGTTGTAACACCAACCACAATAGATTCCTCTGTTCTCCCAACTGCAAACATCGGTTTTGTGCTTAGAGGGGCTGAGAGTAAAACATCAGGTAGAACCGTTTTCACTTCAATGATGATCTTGTCCTCTGGTTCCTCTATCGGTTCCTCTGTAACTTTAGGAGCTGCAGTAGTAAGTTCTCCACGGACCACATCTCCACGCACTTTTGCATCATCATCAGCCTCCTCAGTACCAAAATCTTTAATATCAAAATCTGGCAGTTTTGTTGTGGGGACGCTATCCTCAGATTTTACACTGATTGCTGCTGAGTATGAAGTGTAGATAGATTCTAGTCTGTCAGGGACACGGCTTGTCTTTGGGGGTGCCATGCTTGTAGAAAACATTGAAGGGGCATCAGTTGGAGGCAGGTCATCTTCAGTAATAGCCTGTGATGCGTGAGGGGAACTGGCATCAGGAGTCTGGCCTGTGGTGGTCTTTGTAGAGAAAAATGGGGTGGTGGGCTTTATTGTGGTAGCGCTCTTGATTGTGACATCTATCCAAGATGACTGGTTGAATATAATTTTAGAGCCTGAAGAAGAAATAAAAAAACTTTTTTAATCACAAATTTACCCTCTATTTTGCATTTTACTTTAAAGGATATACAATATCATATTTGAAACTAGTTGATGTGTAATGTAGCTGTGTGAACATAAACAACATCTCTGAATGTAATACGCTCAAAGTTCAATGCAAAGGAAGACACTGGCTTTTACAGAATTAGCTTAGCAAAGCCTACAGTGAACTAAGTTTGGGGACTACAAAAAACACATCCAGGTTAGTGAGATCACAAACGCTTCAGGTTACGTGCATTCACCACGCGCATACATGCCACGCAGCAAAGCAAGATATTCTCGCTGCAGCCTGCAGCTTGATAGAGTAGGCGATTGTCAAGTGCTTAGCGGACCTTGTACCACCCACTAAGGTAACGCCCATGCTATTGTGATGGTTGGGTTTAGGGTATGGGAGGTGTAGGTGATCTGCAACTACATAGTGGACCTTGTACCGCCCACTAATGTACCACCCATGCTACTGTGATAGTTGGGTTTAGGGTAGGGGGAGGTATAGGCAATCCTCAACTACTTAGCGGACCTGGTCAACTACGTCGTCAAGCTGCAGGCTGCAGCGAGGACTGTCTTTAGCAAAGGGGCGTGGCCAGATGCACTGTAATGTTGTAGAAAGCTAAATGGCATTCAAATGCTGCTATTTCCACAGAGCTTGTTCTGTTTCTGTAATTGGGGTTCCAAAGGACACGACACAGAGAGAAGTGCTTACAGTTTAATTTTAGTTATGTTCCAGATAATTATAAAAAAGATATAGCTCTAGCATTTGACAAAGGACAGCTTCCAGAATCTCTCCCAGTTCAGTGCTGGATTCGGCTAATAACTCGGCCAACCGACGTAGCTGTGGATTGTGAGCCACAACCTGTAAGTGTTGTTATTTGTTAAATAATTGATCAATTACATGCACAGTTTCTAGCGTTAATGGTATGTTGTAGCGAGGACGTAAGCAAGGATGTAAACAACAGAAAATGCTGTTTGGCACCGTTAACAATTTAGCTACAAATTCATATTTATCAGTCAAACTGCTGTTAACACCCACAATCTTCAGCAGCGCATGCAGTGTCTCTATATGCAACCACTTTCAGTGTCTCTCTATGCATCCACTTTCTCTGCATTCTACATCTCAAATAACAAACTTGCAAAAGATATGTGAACATTTTATATTACTTACACATGCTTATTCTGAATATATGTGAAAGACACTTGTTAGATTTTATTTTAGAGAGCAGGCATGAGGTTCAGCTGTTACTCTTCATTTTCTGTCTAATTCAGGCTCAAACTGATACGGCTAAGTAGTAGTAGTGCAAAAGTGAATGCTTGAAGTGGCGTGCCATGGTGACATGGAGCCAATCTGCGAATCACAGCACATTATGTTAGCTGACCAATCAGAGCCTCTTGAGGACAGGCCTTTCAGAGGAAATAGGAAATATGACAGTCGTTTTCATGTCGAGTAGCTGTATATAATCAAAATAAGATATATGAAAAAATAACGTGATATTCTACAAGTGAAGCATGAGCACACATTGCTTTGCATCTTATAAACACAACCAAGCCTTAGAAATACACTGTGGGTGGTCCATTTATACATGAGTGGTAGAGTCCATTTAATTTGTACAGAAATGTCAACCAAAATACAATCTGATTATAAATGCTTACAAAAAAAATATTTATTCATATATATAAAAACAACCAGAGCAATACTGTTAAAATAAATAACTAAATAAATAAATAAATAAATAAATAAATAAATAAATAAATAAATAAATATATAATGTACAGAAGTGTATGTATTTATAACTAGTAAGTAATACATATTTGTAAGGATGCATTGAATTGAAGGTGGAAACAAAAACTATAATAGAATGGTTCTACTTACAGTTTTAGTTACTGAGAATTAAGCCATCGCATGAATAATTAACTGTAATATATATCAATTTAAACTGCTATAATATGTCAGAATTAGACATAAATCCAGCCTTGATGAGTGACTTAAAATAAATAAATACAGGTTAATATAAATACATTATTGTTTACTTTTAAGTAAGATTAACAAATCATGCACTTACATTGAGAATAACATAACAAAAAGGTCACACATACTTTTTTGGGGTCACGGTGCATAAAACATTGTAAACAAGATTTACAAACACTGTAAATCTCTACTATGGGAATTTTCACAGCAGCTTCCACTGTCAGTCCATCTCTTGGGACATTATGTTTTATTGTATGATTATCATAATGAAATTATTGTGAAACACCATCTCAGCATGGCTGAAGAAGCCAACGATTTGATTATGCAAGAGTCCCAGCGAGACCTATATATTTAAATTGTTGAAACACTTTTAGGTCATAATATTTTTTTAACTGATTTTCACTTCCTCTCAATTAAAAAGGAAAAAGAAAAGAAAAAGCTTGGACATTTTACTGAGCTTTTCAGGTACAAATGGCTCTTTGAACATTTCATTGTAATCAGTGCTTGAGTTTAAATATGTAAAGGTTGACGTGAATGGCACATCAGATTAACTTGGCTTTAAACTATTCAGTGGATTTCTTTTATATCTGAATGGTGTCAGAAGATCCAACAACCAAACAATTATTATGCAAACTTAACTTGATTCGCACAAACAGCTTACATGGCTTAATGGCTGTTTAGCTCTTTTTAATCACCCCATGTACAACAAAAAACACCATCTTCAAATATAGGCCAGCAGCCAAGGCTCCAGCTGTTCTCCATTATCTACAGGCTCTCTCTACCCACTCTGATGTCAGCAATGAGGTACTTTTTCCCATAAAAAAAATGCCTGTCATCAATGTGATGCATAGTCTGACGGTTTGTGGGATGTTATAACGTGGCAAGGTGTGGTAAGGGACAAAAACACAACGTTTGTCATCCTAATCCAGTCCGATTAGCTCATGTGATTTTATGTAGATCTGTCATTGTATCAAACATACTCGTGACTCATGAAGCAAATCCACTATGTAAAAGAAGACACTTGAAAACCCTCAATGCTATGCGGATCAGAGCTGAAACGGACCAAACAAACACAGAGGTCACAGTGTGGAGATTTTGGGTGAACCCCAGGACCATTACTTATCACAGCAGTCAGTGGCTGTCATTCTGGGTGAGTGCCCTGCCGGCAGGGGGTAGGTTGTCTAAATTAGCCTCAGTTGAAAAGATAAACCCCCCAGGTCAGAGGTTAGCGAGACCCACTGATTTTAGAGCTCTGGTAGTAACGCTCTTCTTTATCCACACGTCTGTTCAGATAAGCACTGGTGCAAATGACAGGAAAGACAGAGAGTCTGACAGCGGAAAGAGGCTGAAAAAGAAAAGGAGCAGGTAACACCTAAGCACTTTTTCATGTTTGTTCATGGCTGTAGGCCTGAACTGTGTATCTGAGTCACAGGAAATCTATTGCACTCAGTGCTCCCTCAAAAGTGAAGTTGAGTGTGGTCATATAAGAGGACAGTGGAAAAGACAAGTGGTCACACAGACACATTTCAACGTATGTTAATACCAAGTGGAAATACGGCCTTAAAATAATTAATTATTCATATTAAATAATATTATGATGGTGGCACGATGGCTTAGTGGTAAGCACTGTCGCCTCACAGCAAGAAGGTCGCTGTTTCGAGCCCGGCTGAGTCAGTTGCCGTTTCTGTGTGGAGTTTGCATGTTCTCCCTGTAAGGAAAATGAATGAATAATATTATGATATTCTTTGTTTGTGAGTGCTAGATGACAGGGTATCTGAGTATTTGTATGTTTATAATATAATAATTAAGTGCTGAACCTTTGAGTAATTCCAGCTGCTTGACTGCCAGTAAAACCAGTAAAAGCCCCACTGCAGTGACCAAATCTTTCATCAGCAGAAATATTCAAAAGGTTTAACCAGGAGTATGGACGGGGAATTGGTCACATTAGTGATGAAAGCAAGTTTTATTTTGAGCCTGATGGGATTTGATGTGTCAACACACAACAAACACATGCACACACACACAAACACACACACACAAACACATATAAGCATTATCACACGAGTAGCAGTGCGATATGGCATTGGCCTTGGTGGGAGGCCGCAGGCCGAGTGCCTTAGTGTTCCACCAGTGATGATATACAGCCATATCGGCCTGCTACTCATGTGATATTGCGTTTTTATACAACAGTTCGATGGCATAATCGTGTATATAAATTTTTTTTGTTGTTTTTTTAGACGGAGAGTCAAAAAACCCCTTTGTATGAGTAATTACTTCACATTCAGTCACATCTGCAGCTGACGTCAGAACAGCAGAAACTGTCGCTACTTCATCAACATCACTTTAGAGCTAGTATTTGAATGATTCTCTAGCATAATGTCTAAAGTGATGAAAAAGCAGGTGATTTTGCTCACATTTTAAGATTATAAGGCTGAACGGCATGAAATGCCATCAGTCTAGAGACATTTCCTAGTATTTCTCTGTTGCAATCGAGAGATCCCAATAATTAACACCGAAAAAGCCAAAGCAACGCAAACACTACCAGATTACTGTTGTGTTTGCCGTAAGGAAAAACGTTAAACACATGAGGGCATTTCTTCTTTCTTGCTGTTTACTGAACTAGTCTGCGGTAATGAAAAGAAGAGACTCATTAGAAACAAACAGATTGCCAACTCAAACATAACTTAGGGTTTTACAAAGAGTGGCCAACACAAAATACATACATTCCTTATGTGAGTCCCATCTCACACTCAATACACTTCAATTACTATAGTATAAATACAGCATTACAACATACAAAAGGGAGAAATCGATTTAGAATGTCACTTACTAGTTTTGTAATGTTCTGATCACCAGTGGTTTGAAAATACGCCAATCTTTTCTCCTCTAAGGGCTTATTATGCGGTCTCTTTCACCATATTGTGGATGGACAATATCAACTGTCTTTGCTCTGCTCAATGACAGGCTGATGGATGCCGACATGCTGTATCTTATAAATACTTTAAATAGGCACTATTCTTATAAATAAACTGCATAGATGCAATCTAAACAACTACGTTCTCACATGAAAAAGCCTCAAAAGTGTATTATGTTGTCCAACAGCTATATATATATATATATATATATATATATATATATATATATATATATATTTTTTTTTTTTATTTTTTTTTTTTTTTTTTAAATCAACAGCATCTTTAGAAATATGTTCTCTGAGAAACATTGAGGTGTTCAACACTTATTTTCCCCTGTGTATTATACTATGCTGTAAATAACCCTTTTTGGATGGAAACAAAAACAGTTTTTCCGTGTCTCTCTAAATGCAACAAAAACATTGACTTCAAGGTATCAAAAAATAATTATTATTCATATATCACATCATCATGGTTTGTAAACAACAAACTGTAATATCAAGCGATGTGAAATTATACTAATGTATTCATTGTCAGCACATAAATAACTGTTTACAAAATTTACCAAGATGGTCAATGATTAACTTGCCCTAAAATGACATTGACATGTCTCAAAGCTGTTTATCCTTTCAGACAGATCTTCGTTGTTGCATAATATTGTTTTTATGAGGTCATCAAAGCTGATGTGAAAATCAAGTCTTTCTGAATTCTGAGTACCTACAGTACAACACCACAAGGCAAAGTCTGACAGGCATCTGCCATTTTAGCCATGAAGCACAACAGTGGCACATCGAACCTCTGAATGTTTAAACCCTCTTGTTAACCAAGCCCAGTTTGCTTTCCTTAGAAACGGGCGGCAACCCAGAACGCAGCAGAGTTAGGTCAGTGAATCACTGGAGAATGAGCAACTCTCATGTAAACTTTTCCATACCAGGCATCTCAACTTAAAAGAACCTCAATTAACAAAACGTGGTGCACTCAAACTAATATTCTTCTCTGATTTACAGCGTTCAGAGTAAGCTTAGAGCTCATGTTTACGCATAGAACGGAGTGAGAGCTTCTTAATAAGCATGCTAAGAGAAATGACGTCAGAACAGCTGGTAAAGTCTCACAGCCACTCAGGTGTTCGTTTATTACACCATAAACAGTTCAAAAGCTCAGTGAAGAGTTTTTTACCTTGGAAACAGTATGCTCCAAGCCTCATACTGGGATCTGGGAAGCCTGTTTGGTTTCGGTAGCGGTACATGGTCCGTACTCCCAGCAGACCACCACCACACTGACTTCTAGGTATGGAGACAGGATGCCTTGCACTGCCATCAGAAAGCCAGCCATAATCGCAACGGTCCAAGCCCTGTCTCCAGGCAGCGTGAAGTTGACCAGGTGAGGCCAGCTCTGCGTTATTGCTTTCACACACTGCTTTGGCTTCATCAAAGGTCATCTTGTGCATTGTGGGTGCAAAGAAAACATTACCTAAGGCAAAAGCACATTAAGCATTATTATACATGAAATGATCAGTTATAAAACCTGCTAACAATGTTATTGAAATCTTGCTGAAAGGTAGGCTGAAATATGTCAGTCAATGAATCAAAACCCAGATTTTGGATCAAGGCTGATAAAGGAATAGCCCGATTAATGACAAATGCAAATTCATTAAACGGCTTTCAAAAAAGAAATATGTATTTTCCATCTGCAAATGTTGTGGTGAATCAAATAAAAAAAATGAGGGAGAGTTGTTTTCGCACAGCCTTGGGTGTTGCTGTCAAAAGCTCGTACTGAGGTTTTTATGACGTCCAAGTAATTTATAGCAGAACAGTAAAGACATACCCAAATCTTCTTTCGTGAGGGAATGAGACATAATAAACCCTACAACAGGGTGTTCATTTACCAAATCCATTTACTGGTTTTCATCCCGTTGTTAGAGCATTGAGCTTTTTTATTTTAAAGGTAAATTATTCATTTTGTAAACTGAAAAAATTCACTTCAACCTCTTTTTCTTCATTATTAGTAACCAAAAACTGCTTGAAATATGTTTGTGATTAACAAAAAATCAGAACATACTGATACACAGCAAAACAAGGTTTTAAAGTTCAGATTAAACTTGGAATTCAAATAAAACTATTAAAAAAGAGCTTAAACTCCTTTTCTGTGGCAACAAAAATATTGAAAGCTTCCACTTCAGTGCGTAACACCACAGATGTGCATTGCCAAAATGGTTGATATTCATTTTTGGTCATAACCGCAGTTTGAAACCACATTAAATATGTCAGCATAAAGCAAATATAATAGATAAACTACTGCTCTGTTGCATTACCACAGAACTGTTGGCCTTGTCAACAAGGTTTTTATCTAAAATAGTCATATAAATGATTTGTAATGAAAAAAAATACCCTCAAGTTTATCCACATAACAGAACACATCATAAGTTTCTGTGGGTCTCCGTTTGCCATACGACCTAACGCCAGGTTTTCCAGGCAGGTTTCCAAAACAGCCAGGCCTGGGTCTAGTGATTGGATATCTGCAGGTAGAAACAAGCCACACAGACAGAAACAGAAGTGCTCATTACTATCAAATAAGGCCAAATTATACTGTGTTTTGCTTTTGAAACTGGCCTTTATCTAAGAATATGTATAGATGTAGAATTTATTAATGAGATTACTGCCAGAAGAGAATATAGAAGTACAGATCTTTTGTGTGCATGTTGCTTCTAACCTCACTGTTTGATCTGCAATCCAGCCAGCATCACACTGGTCAAATCCATCTTCATAAGCAGCTCTCAGCTGTTCGGATGTAGCAATGGTGGCTCCAACATCGCTGCAAGCCTGCACAGCTTGCGCATAGTTCAGAATATATCTGCTGACCTCCGACCTGTAGTGAAACACCACGCCTGTTCAAAAAACACAAAAAACAAATAAAAATGAACGTGTCCGAACAGAGAACAGAGTTTAAAAAGGGGGCATTCTGCATAATTGTTGTCGGTGACAAATATGAAACTTAATACAATCTGCTTCAGTCCTGGAGAAGTCTGCGAGTTGCTTATAAACAAATTAATAAAATGAGCAGTGTTGGGACATTCATTTGAATGAGGGGACATTCCATCCACCCCCATAATTGTCGCTTTGAAACACACTCAAATTAAATGAGTAATGGATCTAATTAAAATGGCAGTGCATCTCTGCTGAGAGCAGGGTGGTGCTGTGATTCTAGAGCCAAAGCAGTTCAGGGTTGACCCATCCCATCCTTTCACATGGCCTGTGCATAAATCAGCCCATTCAACATGTGTCCCGGCATCACAGCGTATGCAGGCAGAGGGAAGACATTAGGATAAGCCAAGTTTATTGGAGTGCATTTGACTTTTTACACTGTAACTGTAATCTGGGAGGGTCCAAAACAACCTTCAAATCCCTCAACAATTTAGATAATCTGTGCTTGCGGGTTTTCTCCCATTAACAGTTCCACTTAACACACTGAATTTTCATTTATCTGTAATTTACTTTGGTTACAACTGTCACTGATCAATTAGCTTTAAGGAATTTCCCATATTGGCAGCATATACAACAATGGCGTCTGTAAACAGAGGAAATTTGAGATCAACTGAGACCCATAAACCCCTTTCACACAAAATGCTGGTCCCAGGAAATTGGTATAAAACACTAGAGGGACTGAGAATGCAAACGCGTTGGTGACGTTGCATTTTAACTGTCATGCACAACAAAAATGAATATAATTAGTATTGTCATCATTTAAAACGCATTAAATAGTTAAACATATGGACCCTTTGTTAGAAAAACTGCTGCGTTGTACATTTTTTTACATTTCTGAGCCAATTCTCAAAACTATTCAATAGTGTGACTGTCTCAAGCACAAAGCTCATTAATAAAAAAATCATTAAATGTGCAGTAGGTGATCTGCCTACATGAGCATAATAGCGTTTAAAACACAGTCCCTCCAATGCCATCCAAAGACATACCTCCTGAAATTATGAACAAGCACTGGAAAGATGACAGTAAACAACCCACTAGATCATGTAATTCGCCAGTTAGAAAACTTTACAGTACTTTATAACACTACAATTCCCCCCCCAAAAAATTTTATTATATCTAGCACATTTTCAGTGTAGCAAGCAAAACTTGTCATAATTTGCAATATTTCACGCATGTAAGGACAGCTGGTCTCACTCTCTCACGTGCTTTGTCCTAAAGAGAGTGGTTGGCCGGTGGCGTACAGCAATTACACTTATTACTAAGCCATACTTGCATGCTATTTCAGACTGAATATTCAGAGTAAAATGATAAACAATATAGGGAGCATGTCACAGGCTGTCATACTTCAAAAATGAACCAATGTGATTATAACAGCAACTTCATGTCAGTAAAGCGGGCTAGGTGGAATAGCGCTATTTACTTATGTTTTGTTCATTCATTCATTCATTTTATTTTAGGCTTAGTCCTTTTATTAATCTGCGGTCGCCACAGCGGAATGAACTGCAAACTTATCCAGCATATGTTTTGCGCAGCAGATGCCCTTCCAGCCGCAACCCATCACTGGGAAATATCCATACACACTCATTCACTACAGTCAATTTTAGCATACCCAATTAACCTATACCACATGTCTTTGGACTAGTGGGAGAAACCGGAGCACCCGGAGGAAACCACATGAACACGGGGAGAACATGCAAACTTCCCACAAAAACGCCAACTGACCCAGCCGAGGCTCGAACCAGCAACCTTCTTCATGTGAGGTGAATGTGCTACCTACTGCGCCACCAAGTCGGTCTTATGTTTTGTTGTTAAACTAAATAAAAAACTACATTATTAATGCTGTAAATTTAAAATAATTGCCTTACCCAGAATATAAAAATACATATAAATACATTTACATCATTTAGTTTAATCATTACTATTGTAATGTGAAGTGACTTTCAACCAGAACAACAAAACATGTTTCTGAAGACAAACACCTACTGCACTTTTAAGTAATGTTTTTCACCTGTACATTTAAAAAAAAGGAATTTTATACATTTTGTCGCTGAAAACCATGCATGGTGTGATGCTATATGCCACTTCTAAATAGACAATTCCACAGAAATCTTTTATAAGTTGAAGATAGTGTGACTAAGGCCCCATAACATGTATTTGTTAAGTTTTGCTCCCAAAATTTTTTCGCATTTTTTACTTTTTTGGAACCACTAAAAATTGTTAGGATTTGATGTCCTGAAAATGTCCAACAAATCAGACAAGTCCAACAATATTATTCATAATTTAATTGAAAATTAATAGGCTGGAAGAGCATCCACTGTGTAAAACATATGCCAGAATAGTGGTTATAATGGTGGTTTATTCCTTTGTGTCAACCCCCAAAACAAGAGACTAACCTGAAGGAAAATTTATGAAAATGAATGAATGAATAAATAGCACTATATGAAGATTAGTGTCCAACAATGAAGATAAATTGCTATATTAATAATAATTTGAATTATTTTAATAATAATAATATTGTACATTATTAAGAGTTGTTTTTGATATCTCACATACCACATTTTTAAGGTACAGTTCAGTAAAATAAAACAAACAAACAGTAAAAAATGTATTTAGTTAGAGACACCTTGTATTTTCTCAAACATCAGACTACAACATACACAAATATAAAAAACTAAATTTCATCAAAAATGCTTTACATATAATTTTTACTGCTTATTTGTGAGCTACCTTAAAATGTCCATGGATAAGTGGTGGAAAGAGTAAAAAATCATACTTAAGTAAAAGTACCATTACTTGTCTAAATGTACTGCAAGTAGAGTACAAGTATCCATTGTAAATATTACTCAAAGTATGAGTAAAAAGAGTAGTGAGTATTATGCTGTAAAAAGCTGATGCGTTTACATGTAATTCAAGCATGTGTGTAAACGTAACATTCTGTAGTGCATTTAGTTATAGCTCAGCAGGCACACAACATCATAAGACGTTAAAATTAGGTTAGATTTAGGTTGTGACATCAGGTGACCAAAATTTTATGTCTAACCAGAGTCTAAGACAATGTTTTTTTGATGTCCAAAAACGACATCAAATGACGTCAATATTTGGTTAATTTTAGCTTGTGTTAGAAAGTTACCAAGATCCAAAGTCAATGCAACATCTTAAACCAACATCCTATTTACCTCAAATACTGACATTTATTCGTCAGGTATGGCAACTAAACATCTGATAGACGTCATAGTGGTAACGGCAAGCTGTTACAACATTAGACGTTGATATTTGGTTGTATTTAAGTTCAACATTTTCTAATCCCCGTAGACAAGGAAAAAATTAAGTAGTGACTGCAGGCTGAAGGAAAGTAGTGGAGTAAAAGTACCAATACAGCACTAAAAATGTACTTAAGAGAAACTAAAAGTACACATTTTTAAAACTATTTAGTAAATAAAAATTCCTGAGAAAAACGACTTAATTTTACAGTAGTTTGAGTATTTAAAATGTGAATAGAAATCATAATAGAAATCAATCACGCACAATATAATGGTGCCCATGTCAATTTCAGACAATATTTTCATACTATTGTCATAGTTAGCCAGATAAGAAAAGTCATTTTCGGCAGATAAATAATAGGTTATTTTTGGTGCCTTTCAGATGAATGCTGTTGGCGATATTGCAACAATAATGCAGTAATGACTATAAAATAAAGTGAGTTGTCCTTTGTGTTGTTTGCATTTTTTTAAAGGCTCAGAAAAAAAATAGGTAACATTTTATTTTGATGGTCCATTTGAGTATTACTGTCTGCTAAATATCTGTTAATACTGCTCATTCAACAGACATTTAACTGACTATAAGAAACTTTGCAAGTACATGTCAACTTACACTAACCCTAACCCTGACCCCAAACTAACAATCTACTTATAATCTAATGAGAATTAGTTGGCATGTAGATTAGCTGGCATCTTAAATTCAACCAAACGGACCATCAAAACAAAGTGTGAATCAATATTTGAATTTATAAACCTATATATTGGGCTCAAAATAAAGAATAACTAGTTTTCAGTATCAGCCAAAATGTTCATTTTGCTGAACGACCCCATTAAAAAAACAGATGTCATGAGTCTTTATGGGATCTTTATGAATGCATGCACACATTCCAGAAAATCCCTGGCAGTTTGAATGAACCATAATCAAACACATAATCAAACATTGAGAATTTTCCAGAATCTCTGTGACTAGAGAGAAAAATATGGTCAAAAACTCTTACCATCAACATTTAAACTGATTGTGTCTTGTGTGTCCTCGATCCCAAACATCACTTCACATCGGTATGTTCCGGCATCACTCGCCCGAAGCTTCACCATAGTGAGAGAAGCATCACCAATGTCCTCCGGGTGACTCTGCACAGATACACGGTTCCTGTAGCCCGAACCAATCTTAATGACACCGTTTTGGGTGACAAGAACAGTAGACTCCACACCCCCATCAATTCTGGTCCACTTGATGCGCAGGTAATCGTATCCTGAGGCGTCTTTGTTTCTGGGTCCAACAGTAGGCATGATGGAGAAGTAACACGGAAGGGTCACTTTCTCAGACAACAAGCCGCTGACAGGACGCATCTCCAATAATGTGCTAGAGACTGAGAGAATTAAAGGCATGAGACATACGTACACACAGCTGTGTCTACTGCAAAGCACAAGAAATTATGCCTCGCTCACTGTGTTTATGATAATTGAGCTTGGAATTGTTTTACTGCCTCTGTGATACCTACAGGTGAGCATGCCAGCAATTATCTTCCTTTAGTAAGACACTTGAAAAGGTGATGATGCAGGAATCATAACTGTCAGAAAGTTAACCATACACTCTAACCAATAATGTGAGAAATGCTTAGAATTGACAGGTGGGATTACCCCTGAGGGTAACATCACCGTGTGTGAGCATGGCCCCAAAGAGTGAAGAAGTCAAGCCATCTGTTTGCACCACAAGAAGATCCTAATTAAAAGGTATAGGTGCCTGGAAGTAAACCATTAAAGGCAGCTGGGGGACAATAGCTTGTGGGAAAGTTCGACCCATTCAGGACATGCACTGAAAGACGTATGAAACAGAAAAACATGCATTCGCACATATTTGAAACTACATGCTAATCAAGTTACATAGAGAAACTCTTGCAGAACATGCATAGCTGCATCAATCAGTGAGACATAACACGTGTACAGATGTTTAAAATAAGTTAAAAATATAAAAAGCTTACCTGGTCCAGTTGTTGTGTGGTATATGCAGAACAACCACAATATGTGTTTTATATTTAGCAACATCTTGCTGTCTACAAGGTGAAGAGAAGAAATACTTAATCATTGATTTGACAAGTCCCTTGCTGAAAACCGAGCTGAATGACGGACATTTGCTATCTATTAACACTCACGTACAGTATGCTGAAAGGCTTTGCTCATCTGACTGAGACGATGTGGTGGTCATACAGAGTGTTTCTTCTCAGAGGGTGGGTGGCGAACGAGTATTCAGTTGCTCTAATCCCCTGCGGGGGGTAAGGCTAAAACTTTTGCCACCACACAACTACAAAAGCGGGGTTCACGAGACTACCCACTGACCAGATGAGAATGAAAAGTAACGTCCTTTACTGTGAAAGTCAATAGATGACTTGTAGGCTATACTCATTTACTTATACTTCTTATAATAACAGTATTTGAATAAATCTTTACCAGTAGAAAGATTTTGACATTTTTCAAATAGAATTTGACTTTTGTTCAAAATAAAATAAATCATTTTCCATAAAACTGCATTTTTGAAATCATTCCAAATTGAGTACAACAATTGTTAGTGAACGCAAACTGCATAATTTACAATTAATAAAATAAAAAAGAAAATGGTAAAATAAATAACACGTAGTGGAACACAGTAGGCAAAAAACACCTAGCTGTGTAATCGTTTCCAAATAATCTGAAACATTGTTCATTCGTTTCAATTCTCATAAGCATGTCTTGAGAAACCCTCTCAACTTTTCATCCGCGCGCTCTACAAATGTGCACGCGCTCTTGCATTCGCCTATTCGCCTCTGATTCGCCAGTTGCAAAAAGTTATTATAATCATCAGTTAGAGTTGTGTATGAATAGAGATTCAGAAGTGATGCCCTATGCTGTTCTAAACTGCGCTGGGACATCTGGCTAGTCACGCCTAATGATGCATGCCGAGATGTGAAACGTCTTTTGACACAACTTGGATATTTTATATTTACTATGTCCACTTCTATGCGACATATGTCTAATAGGTTTAAATATTACAGAAACAAATATTAACATTAAGTCGAAAGACTGCAATAAAATATTAACAATTGTAACTCTAATTGTAACAATAATTTGACATTAGAATGTTGAAAGGTATTGGTAATCACATATATGCATTATTTGTCTGATTTACTGCAATGTAATAATATTATGTCGTGATATGTTATCTAAAGCAACACACATTTTGCAATTCATCACAATCACTTTAAGTTCAACATGCCATTACATATAAAACAGGATAAAATAGATGAAAGAAAATGTTTACCTTTCTTTGAAAGTTATAATTCCAAACGCAAAATAATGTGGCTTAATCCCAGTTTAAAGTGAGTCCACATGAAACCATCATGCGTGTCCTTTTGTCAGTTAAAAAGTGCGTTTTCCTCCACTTGTAGAATCTTCTTGAACGAATCTCCACTTGTAAACTTTTCTTCGTGTGTTGCTTGTGATGGTCCGGACACTAGATGCAAACTGCTAACACTACATCCAAATCCATTTTCCTCCCTAAATAACCTCGTCAAGGAGGAGGGGCTCAATCCACCCGAAAAAGTGAGTGGACACCAGGCAAAATAAGGGATGTGCGAGAAAAGTGACTGGGACACACGGTCCCCCAACTTGACTACAACCCACACACAAACACACACACACACTAAATGCAAGAACAGAACAGAACATTCACAGCTTAATAAAAGGGAGCGTCACTTTGCCCGTTATTACGCCCTATTACAGAACACTTAAGTGAATATTTCCTTGATAATAGGCTATATCATACGTAGGCTAAAACTATTGTGACTAAAAATCACTGATTAAATAAATGCCATATATATTAATTTAACTTCAGCGACGTATAGCTCTTGCTAATAAATAAATAAACACACAAACAAATAATTCCCGACAATTCCCGTTAGGTTTATCAACTCAAAATATCTAGGATCAATCATAAAATAAAATTAAATAAAAATACTGCAGGAAGTACATTTTATTTATAGTCATGAATATACAATTTCCTTATTAGGCCTACAAAGCCTGTTCACGAAATATAACCCTACTGAAAAAAACAGCTTAAACCAGCCTAGGCTGGTTGGCTGGTTTTAGCTGGTTGACCAGCCTGGTTTTAGAGGGGTTTTGGCCACTTTCAGGCTGGTTTCCAGCCATTTCCAGCCTGGTCTTAGCTGGTCAGGCTGGAAAATGACCAGCTTGACTACCTTGCCTGGCTGGAAGCCCAGCCAAAACCAGCAATGTCCAGCTTAAACCAGGGTGGTCAAGCTGGTTTTAGCTGGATTTAGCTGGTCATTTTCCAGCCTGACCAGCTAAGACCAGGCTGGAAATGGCTGGAAACCAGCCTGGAAATGGCCAAAACCCCTCTAAAACCAGGCTGGTCAACCAGCTAAAACCAGCCAACCAGCCTAGGCTGGTTTAAGCTGGATTTTTCAGCAGGGAAGAGACTGCACTGGGTGATAAGAAAGAGCACTCGGATGTTCAAGTAGGTTAAAAGGTCAGAAAGAACTGATACAAAAATTAATTCCAAAAAAATAATTATTATTATTATATAATTGAAGAGTTCAGATGCAAAAACCTGTCACCATCACCAAGTGTCATCTGAAATTTCAGTCGAAAATGATATATATATTTTTTTTTGTTTATGTTGAGATATTTCACTTTAAAGGGCAGGAAAATGACTTAGGCTATTCTTTGCCATAAATGTGATATTACTGAACAAATACACAGGAGTCTGATAAATTGCTCATTTTAGAGGAAAATTTCAGATGGCATTTAGAGGTTTTTGTTTATTTGTTGTTGTTGTTTTTTTTTTTTTTTTTTTTTTTATCATTTTTTGACAATTATTAAAGTTTATAAATTAAATAAATACATAAATAAATAAATGAATGAATAAGCATGTGTAGCCAACCTCAGGTCCTGCTTATCTGAGACAGCATCTACTCTCCTCATTCACTATTTTTAATATAGACCTCCACGTCAGTGTTAATCATCAGCAATATGTCTGTACAAGTATTGTCTGTCATCTCAGTAAGTGTAAATGTCCCTTATTTATTAAGGAAATATCTGCAATCATGGCATGGCTAAGCAATTTTTCAGATTCAAAGTGTTGACATCCCCATATCGAGCCAGATTCGACCCCCCTGAATTATTAGCCCCCTTGTTTATTTTTTCCCCAATTTCTGTTTAACGGAGAGAAGATTTTTTCAACACATTTCTAAAAATAATAGTTTTAATAACTCATTTCTAATAATAATAATAATACATTTTATTTATAGCGTGCTTTTCTCAGACCCAAAGCGCCAACAAGCATACAAGGCAAACAAAGCAGAACAATAGAAACAGTAAAAAAAAGACCACAATAAAATATGAACGATTCAATTCAATTGGATGATAAAGTAACAAAAATAATCAATCTAAGTTAAAAGCAACGGTAAAAAGGTGAGTTTTGAGAAGTTTTTAAAACATTCCAGAGAAATGGCATTCCCGATACTGATGGGTAGGCCATTTCATACCTTAGGGGCACCGTACGAAAAAGCACGACCACCCATAGTCTTCAGTTTACAGCTTGGCTGATACAACAAAAGTCCAGATGAAGACTGCGGGTGGGAGTGGCCAGAGTTACCAGGTAACAAATGTAGTCAGGTGCTAGCCCATGCACTGCTTTGTATGTTAAAATAAGAGTCAAGACGTGACTTACCAGTGAAATTGCTGAAGTACAGGAATGATATGGTGGCGCGAGGAAGTATGTGTTAAAACCGGTGCAGCTGAATTTTGAATGTACTGTAAATGTCTCTGAGAGCTAGCTAGTAGGCCCCCGAAGAGTGAGTTACAGAAGTCAAGACGTGATGTGATAAAGGCATGGATAAGCCTTTCCGCATCAGACCGTGATGAAAAAGGTCTAATGTTACGTAGGTGAAAGAAGGCTATTTTAGTCAAGTGTTTGAAGTGTGAGTTAAAACTAAGCTGTGCATCAAAAAGCACCCCAAGGTTGCGCACCTGGGTTGAGGGAGATGCTTGAAGTTCACCAACAGAGAGTTTAAAATTATTACACTGGATATTGCAGCTTTATTTAGACAAATACACTGTAAATTCTCCCGGTTGCCTTAAATTTTTAAGCGGAATCAAGTTAACCTTATGATTCCATTGAACTTATATTATGTTAAACTGATTTAAAACAGCTTGCGTAACTTATGAAATTAAGTTGGAACATGATTAACTTAGTTTAATAAGTTACAATGAACTAAAACATATGTTGTCATGACCAATTGATCATATAATTCAGATTTAACAGAGAACACTTAATTAGTTAATCTCTAAACTGTCAAGGATGTGCACTTCCAGGTCAGTGCTTTTCTGGCTAACTTCCTTCCAAGATAACAGATCTAACAATCAACTGGAAAAGCTCACTCACATGGGTCAGTGCTTTAACCATTATTAGCCTCCATTTACACCAAATCTCTGAAACGTCTCTCTGACAGATCAAACTAAATGGGTTACACTTTCACTTAGATGTTCTAGTGATCATATACTTGACAACAGCATATCAATTTGTTCGACTAACCCTAACAGTCCACTAAAACTCAAATGAGAGCTGACATGGAGTTGCAAAGCTACTTATCCTCAGATTGGAATAAAAAGTGCAATGAATAGTCAACAAGAAGTGCAATACTGGACTCAAATAGTATGGGACTGGTGATGCTGCATGTCACATTTAAATGGTAGGGTGACTTTAAGATTACACACTGGCAAGTTCTAGTTTGCTCCCTTTATTTCCAAAACACAAAGGATAATACACTCTTTAGGTCATTTCACACAGACATACCAATAATTCTCAGTCAGTGACTCAACCAATGCTTCCTAAAGACACAAAATGTTGGCTCAAACCAGATGATAAATCAAGAGCTCCATATTGAAACTGTCCTTTTGTACAAGAGACGTTTTAAGGATCTTTTGTGACCACCAATGTCTGTTACTTTCATTTGTAATTATGTAAAACAATTACCAGCATAAAAAAGCACAAGATATGTGTGTGCTGTCACTTTCCCCAACAACCCTCACCATTTCTGTCCAGACATGCTGGATAATCACAGGACTTTTGTTGGGTAAATAAAGCATAAATACAAACACGATAATGCTACTCCTATAATTACAAACTATGACTGTGTTGATACACTCTCCTCAGGGTTCACAGAGTGTGGCAGTCGTTTCTGGACAGGTCTATCAGTAATGCTCTGTTAGCTCCATTTACAATTTCCTAAACACATTAAAGGTAATATAAAGCTGGGAGACTGAGAACGCTCTGGGGTTAATTTGTACTGTCATGACTGTGGAAAGCAGAAACAATATCACAATGAGCGCATGCTTCTGAAACAGCTGTAAACCACTGAAGCATATTAAATAAAATGAAGTAGATACAAAATTATTAGTGTTAAAGGTGTTGGAAGAGTGAAACAAATCTGTTATAAGAGCTGTTTTCATTCAGTTTAACATAATTTAACTTAAAATGACTCTTGATGTTAATTAGATTCAACTTTACTCCTACACTGTAAAACTAAATTCCCGGTTGCCTTAAAATTAAAGCTATAAAGAACGAAAACTATATAAAAATGTTAATGATAGCTATATAGACATCTAAAACAATTAAATATTATATCAGAGCTGAAATCTGATGTATTTTGGTTCAAAAGAAAAAATAATTCTGAAACTGATTCTAACAGTATTGTTACCATTGTAGTGTAGATTCTGATGTTCTCATATTATTCTTGGTGGGAAAAAATACAATGCTAGCATAGAGTTTTTGTCTTAATTGTAGTCTAAATATCCTAATATCTTAAATCAAGAAGCATTTTCTAGATGAGCAAGTCTTATTTGTCAAATGTCAAATTTAAGTGAGTTTTTTCCTTAAAATAAGCAAAATAATCTTATACAAAAGTAAAAACAAGATTATTTTGGTTATCCCATTAGCATATTATTTAGCTTTTTTATAGAGAAAAAAAACACTTAATTTTGACAAATTGGGCCCTATTATACACCTGGCACAATACGGCTCAAGATGTGTTTGGCGTGGTATGCTGCTGTTTTCAAACCAGCACAACCCTAATTTTCCTGCTTTGCACCACGTTATTTAAATAGCAAACTCATTTGTACCACTCATGGGACTCATGGGTGTTCCAGTCTAAAAAGGAGGTGTGGTACTGCACATTGTTGGCACGTTGCTGTTTTTAGGAACTAAAATAGATCAAGCCATTGAATAACCAAAAGCTGGTCTAAAGTCCAGCGCAGAACACATAAGTTGTGCGCCTATGCAGGTTCGAACACTTACACATTGAAGCCTCTTTGAACTTTTACCTTTTACCTTCTGGTCGACGCTACAGAGCACTGCGCACCAGAACAGCCCGACACAGAAACAGTTTCTTCCCTCAGGCAATCCATCTCATGAACACTTGATGATAATAATTGCGAAACCAACATCACTACTTGCTATACACTTTTATACACATATACACTTATTTAACAACACACTTTACATGCCAATTTGCACATAACAGCTGCACATATAACGTTGTATATAGTAATAAACATGTACATACACTTGTCATCTGTATATTTGCACTCACTACTTCTATTTTGTTAAAATATATTTATTATCTGTTTTTTGTCCTGTCTCTGTTATCCTGTTGCACTGTAGAAGCTCTGTCACAAAAACAAATTCCTCGTATGTGTGAACATACCTGGCAATAAAGCTCTTTCTGATTCTGATTCTGATTCTGACATTGCTGAAAATATACAGGGTGTACAGCAATACACAAATGTCTTTACATATGAAAAAAATAAAGGATTAAAATGTTACAAAAATTATTATTTTCTACATAAATATAAAAACCACTACCTCCATGCCTTTTTCATGTCGGGGGGATTTTTTCTGTTTATTCATGGCAATTTGCATTTGTATAACGTTATTATTATTATTCATACATTCATTTTCTTTTCAACTTAGTCCCTTTATTAATCTCTGGTTGCCACAGCGGAATGAACCGCCAAGTTATCAAGCACATGTTTTACGCAGCGGATGCCCTTCCAGCTGCAACTCATCTCTGGGAAAGTTATTATTAGTAGTAGTATTATTTATTATATGCATAGTTATGTTATTTTAATAAAAACAAGTTTAGGTTTGTCCACCTATCGAGTTTTGGAGACGCATGCATTACCATATGGGGCATAAGAATAGGAAGTGTGTTTGGCTATAACTCAGTTTTTGACCACACTTTGTTATTATTGTTCATTTACTCCTTTGCTGGAAATTAGAACTGAATTTAGAAATAGTTTTGAAACAAATCTTTGCGCTTAACAAACAAAATTAAATATGTGGGCTAATGGATGTCTTCAGTGGGGTACAACACCGATTCCATACTCCTCGAAAGTAAAGAGTAAAAGTAAAATAAAGAGAAAGTAAAGAGGCCGAATGGAGAAGGCTCATTCTCCATCCTCGCACTGCAGATGGTCTGTATAACATTTTTCTCGCTATTGAAGCATTCGGTTTTTCTGCTAACAAAGCCCATCATGTAAATAGCAAATGAGCCATGGCGAGAGGCGACTAACTCGTTAAGGGAATGGGAGATGAGACTCTGATTGGTTTAATGCAGGTTATGCTCAAAACACACCCATAACTCATTAAGAGAACAAGCACAAGCCTGTTAGACCATGCACAAACTGCATTTTCCCATCCTTAAAATAGCAAAAGTGGATTATAATGCTTTATTGCTTTAGACTTTGCGCCTAGATCATTAAAAAAAGCTTATAAATTCTGAAAACAAGACAATATTTATTATTTGAAAAATGTATGTATTATTACTTGAAAATGCTGCTTGATTTAAAATTATTTTGATTTATTTTGATATTTCAACTAGATTCAAGACAAAAACTTTAACGAAGATCTTTTTTTATTGTTTGAAATTTATTTATTTATTTATTTTTTGTTTTGCAATTACCAGAAGCTCAACATGAAAGATCCTAAACAAAGATTGAACAGAGGTCCAGCTGAGCTGAAATAATTCAGCCTGATTTAGATTTTAAAAATTATTACATGCAGTTCCAAATGACGTGGTTATCCAAATCCAACTGACATGTGGTTCTCATTTATTGTTTAATACATGTACTCACCAATGTCAAAATAACAATGCGTTAAGTATATACAGCATTTTGGATTAACACCAAAGAAAGATTTAGCTTGACTCACAATAAAGAAAGCTTATAGCATGTATATAAGATTATAGCTTTTGCTTGTGGGACAGAAAAATAAAGTGGTCATAAAGTGTTACACTATTAAAAAGAAAGGGGAAATCAATGGAAATCAAAGATGTGCAAATACAAGGTACAACTTTGAACATGATACAGCGCATGTCAAATGCAATTTATAAAAATGGGACATAAATGTCATAGATTAAGTTTAATTTATTATAATTTGCAATAAGTGTAACCAGAGCTACTTTTTAGCTTTACACTTTAAAAGGCAGGATTGTTTAACCCCAAATATGGATAAAACATGGGTACGAAAAAATACAAATAACCTAGTGAGTGGGTTTTCATTGCAAAAATAAGATTTTACCGCCCTTTCTATTACATTTTGAGATCACCGCAAGTATACAGATCTATCTACAAATGACAATTTCTTCATGTCTACCCTTTGATGGTGTTTTTTGGTTGCCTTTTATTTACAAATTCGATCATTGGAAAGCTGACAAATGCAAATTCAATGCATTTGTCTTCTTTATCGGTTACCATCACAAATGAAGTCTACATACAGTGTTTCTTTACAGTAACTCTGTCCTTACATTGACAAGTACTTGTGAAGCTGTGCTCATTGTCTCTGTCTGCTTGCATCTGTCATGCTGCTCACACTTGCAGGAATGTCCCCTTTGCTTCAGTCAGTGTGGCTGTAAAGCAATTAAGGGGTAATTAAGAGGTTCGCTTATGGACTTGGGAGAATAACGCCTAGAGCTAAAGAAAGGATTAAACCCATTGGTGAGACCTAAACCTGAATTTGAGTCCAAAGTAAATATTACATTTAGAGCATATAATAAATAAGTTAAATAAATAACACAAAACTGTAATCATGTTTGTCCTGAATTTAACTCTAAACTCTATGTACATGATAGTCAAATAGAGTTTTCATTTTACATTAAAAACACTGAACTATGCTGTATATACAGAAAAAGACAAAATTATTATCCCTCTTGCAAAATTGTAACGTTTTTCAACACATTTTAAACAATAGTTCAAATAACTAATATTAAATAACTTTAATCTCATCTGATAAGATAATAATAAATGTTAGTTAATAAATAACTAATTTCTTTTGTTTTTGCCATGATGACTGTACTAAAAAGGTTAGTTACTGTATATTGCAAGATATTACACTACCTGACATAAGTCTTGTCGCCTATCCAAGTTTTAAATATAACAAATAATAACTTGACTTTAATTGATCATTTGGTACCAGAAGTAGCTCATATGAAAGGCAAATGCCTCTAGATTACATTTATTTTAGCATAATAAAATATGATCATGCCTTGATTTGTAATTATTTAATTAGGACAGTAAGGTCTGACTTTGCTTAGACAAAAGTGTTGTCACTGAACAGAAATAATGTAGAGTATAGAATATAAAGTCATGCTGCAGTGGAAAAAGAATTTATATTGTGTATGACTCCCATGAGCTTGGAGGACTGCATCCACACATCTCTGCAATGACTCAAATAACTTATAAATAAAGTCATCTGGAATGACAAAGAAAGCATTCTTGCAGGACTCATCAAGGTTCTTTGGATTTATCTTCAATGCCTCCTCCTTCATCTTACCCCAGACATGCTCAATAATGTTCATCTCTGGTGACTGGGCTGGCCAATCCTGGAGCACCTTGACCTTCTTTGCTGTCAGGAACTTGTTCAGCTATCCTGCTAAACACTTTGACCTCTCTCGTGGTTTGTAATGTAATGGGCAGCACAAATGTCTTGATGCCTCAGACTGTTGATGTTGCCATCCACTCTGCAGATCTCTCGCACACCTCCATGCTGAATATAACCCCAAACCATGATTTTTCCTTCACCAAACTTGACTGATTTCTATGAGAATCTTGGGTCCATGCGGGTTCCAATAGGTCTTCTGCAGTATTTGTGATGATTGGGATGCAGTTCAATAGATGATTCATTTGAAAAATCAACCGTCTGCCACTTTTCCAAATGATCAACAAGAAACCAAGTTATTATTTGTTGCTCTTACAACTGTCCACAATAATCAACCACAAGAATTTTGTTAGGTAGTGTAGAACTCAGCTTAGTCAAATTTAAAAGCTTAAGGTAATTAGGTTAAATAGGTACATTTGTAAAGTCATTGCATAACAGTGGTTTGTTCTCAAGCCAACAACAACAAAAAAATGTGTTTAGTCCTCACAGGAAATTAAAGAATAATAATAATAATAATAATAATAATAATAATAATAATAATAATAGAAATAATAATAATAAATATAATAATAAATAATAATAACAATAGTTTCCTGTGAGGGCTAAACATATTGACCTCAGCATTATATGTATGTGTAAATTGTTTGTATTTTAGTGAACAGTTACCTAAGAGTGATTTGATCTTTATGGCAGTGATTAATACGTTTCTGGCTATTACATGTTTGGTAGCCCTAACTGGGCAGAGTGTGTAGCTTCATTTTCACGCATGAGTTGATCATCAATTGACCTAAACCCGACAGAAAGTCTTTGATATGTGCTGAAGCAGGTAGTGATTTCCCTCAGGGTTAGATGGTGGAGATACGCCATTATCGGCACAAAATCTCAGCAAATAATGAAAGCTACTTTTTTGAGGGAAATTAGCTTTGTGAAACTGCATGACAAATACAAGATTATCCTAAACATGATCACTGTGTAACCCTGCGGAAAATGAATCTGTAAAGTGAGCAAATACCAAAAAGTCTATAATTTTAAAGCTTTTTGTAATGATTATTATGTTTCTGTCTTGTTATATGTTTGGTAGCCCTTATTGCAGAGTGTGTGGCTTCATTTTCACACATGGATTTGGCCTTCACATGACCTGAACCCTATTGAAAAGACTTTGAAGTGGGCTGGGGCAGATAGTGGTTTCTCTCAGGATCAGATAGTGGAGATGCTCCATAATACCAGATCACAGCCAACAGTGAAAGCAACATTTGATGGAAATAAGCTTTGTGACACAAGGAAAACCACGATGTGAAGTATTTTTAGATGTTAACCAAAGATGTTCAATGGGTTAAGGTCATATTAGATCCCACTCTCCACGCCAGATAAATATGATCTAGCCCCAGATGTCAGATCTAGTCAGGAAATGTCAGATTTTCCAGGTATCTGGACAACAAGTGAGCAGAGTTTTCAATACCCCAACCTGTTAACAAGTATTCAACTAAATTAACAGTCTACTATAAAATATAGGAGTTGACTGTGGAAGGAAGCCAGAGAAGAGCAGAAGCTCTGAATAATCTTAGTTGCATATGTTTCGGTGCACTCTCATACTTCGTCTGAACAGCAAAAATATAACAAATGTTATTCACAAGACCTTGAATTAGAGACATACCCTCATATCAGTGGAGAGGAACATTCATGAATAACCATCACTAAAAGAATAAACAATGGAAAAAGCACTAAAAGCAGAACAAGTTAAAAAAAAGATATATATATATATCTTATATATATATATATATATATATATATATATATATATATATATATATATATATATATATATATATATATATATATCAAAAGAAAATCAAGAAATCAAATAAATAAATTATTAAAATAATAAATGATAAAAAAATTTAATAAATAAATGAATTAAAAATTTGAATCAAATATATGGATGACTAAGATTTATAAATGATTATATAGCTATAACTAAAATTATCAATGTAAAACAAATAATAAAAAAAACAAAAACAAAGATAATATAATTTATAATTAATTTATTTAAAACACACAAATGTTATCACAAATTTCAGTTTAAATCTGATGGTCACAAATTCATGTGTGAAAACTACATTTTCATTCATAATTTGAGTATCATTAGTCTTTGCATTGTTGTCCTGAAATATGACTGCGTGATATGTCTTCTGACATATAGAAATTCTGTCATTTCTATCTTATACTGTTACAGTCGTCGACACACAGTAGAGGGCAAACCTCTAAGTGCTATTGAAATTTCTTTCTAAAATGAGAATTTTCCTCAGGTTGTGTGTGTAGGTTAAATTTCAACATTTAATGGCTAAGAATATGCTCTTTTTCATGTGTTTAAAGTCAAATACTGAACATAAACTAATAGGAGGCTGAGGAACAAAATGTTCAATTTAGAAGAAAACTACTAAGCAACTAACTTTAGACGTTATAGTATTTACATTATGATGTACTACACGGTGGAACTAAAGTTAGCCCAATTAATGTTAATATTTGAATTAAAGTAATCAAATACTCAAGAGTCTATTATTGGATCCTTATTGTAGTGATCAACATGATTCTGCGTTTTTATTTGTTTGCCAACAGTTCTTTTAATTCTGTCTGTGCAGCATGTACTGTAGCTACATTTTCATAGATGAATTCTCTACCAATTGTCCTGAACCCAACTGAAAGTTTGACATGTGCTGAAGCGTACAATGGTTTGCCCCAGGGTTAGACAGAGAAGATATTTTGCTATCTGTATAATTAATTAATTCATTTATTCATTCATTTTCCTTTGGCTTAGTCCCTTTATTTATCAGGGGTCTCCACAGCAGAATGAACCGCCAAGTTATCCATCATATGTTTTACACAGCGGATGCCTCTTCCTGCTGCAACCCATTACTGGGAAACGTCCATACACAATCATTCACACACACACACACACACACACGCTACGGCCAATTTAGTTTATTCAATTCACATGTAGCGCATGTCTTTGGACTGTGAGGGAAACCAGAGCACCCAGAGGAAACCTACGCGAACACAGGGAGAACATGCAAACAGAAAATGCCACAGAAATGCCAACTAACCCAGCCGGGACTCAAACCAGCGACCTTCTTGCTGAGAGGCGACAGTGCTAACCACCAAGCCACCATGATCGGTATAATATCTCAGCCCAAAAATGAAAGCAACTCCTAACAGAAATAAACTGTGGCATTGCAAACAATTGTCATGATCAATGCACAATGTAAACAAATCAAAAGATTCTAAACATGGTCACCATCAGCTCCAGACGAGGATCACTTCGTCTATTCAAAGTGGCGGTCAATTCACGTGTGAAAATAAATCAGTAATATGAATCAAATGAATGAACAGTCATCCTGGAAGTGCTATACTGGACTGTATATAGACATTAGTGATGCATGGAGGGTGCATCAGGGGACATTTGGATAATATTTGCCTCAAGTTGAAATTATCCATCATCATACTCTCAGAAATAAAGGTACGCAAGCTGTCACTGGGGTGGTACCTTTTCAAAAGGAACACATTTGTACTTGAAGGGTCCATTTTGGTACCTCAAAAGTATATATTAGTACCTACAAATTTTAAAAGGAACACTTTTGTACTTTTTAGTTGCTAATATGTACCCTTGAGGTATTAATATGGACCTTTTAGGTACAAATTTGTACTTTTTGTAAAGGTACCACCCCAGTGACAGCTTGCGTACCTTTATTTCTGAGAGTGCAGGATATTAGGAACATGTACTGGGAAAATACAGTGAAGAAAACAAAAATACTAAAACTTTAATATTTTAGGAGAGCACTGTCACCTCACAGCAAGAAGATAGCTGGTTCGAGTGCTGGCTGAGCCAGATGACATTTCCGCAAAGTCCAGAGACTTGCAGTATAGGAGAATTCCTTAATAAGCCAAAGCTGGCCATAATGTATGAGTGTGTAAATGAGGGAGTGTGTCCCAGCACCAGGGTGTTCACAAGATATGGCTGGAATGGCATCAACATAAAATCATATGCCAAAGTTATTGGCAGTTTAATCTACTGTGGTGAACTCTGATCAATCATGGACTAAAATGAAGGAAAGTACTTGAGTGAATGAGTCATATTCAACCTCTCCACTTTCTCACACAGAACAATCTCCTGGACAGAAGAATGAGTAAGTAATACTTTTGACTAAAACTTTAAAGGAGTATCTCCTTTATGAACTTAAGGGTGAAGCAAAGGTTAGCCAAACTAGTGTCCTCGGATAAATTACAGCAGCCTGTAGCGCAAAGGGAAATCGTTTTGTGATTTAGGAGAGATTGACCTAAGATAACCCTAGTAGCTCCACCAACACCATTCTGCCTGTTTCTGTGACCTCCAATTCAGGCTTTGACACCCTTCCAGAGCAGCAGTAGATCTAACATTCCACAAACGCAAGGGTGACAACCAATTACATCCACTTCAATTTGGCTGAGAGAAACGATTACTCAGTGGTTTTGGAGCCATTGTGCACTAGCGTCTATGGGATTCTATGGGAAACACACTATTTAGATTGAACTTCAGGAGAAGTGCTCAAAGTCATCTGTTCCTACAGTAATTTGGAAAAATTGAGAGTATCAGTGCTGTGATTTCAGTGTGCATGAATGATTTTGAAGATGTGACAACATGGTAAACAAATTTCCTTTTCATAACCTGCACAAAGGTTCAATTGTTGTATTTTGTCAGGGCTATGTGTATGTACTTTGAGCATTACATCAAGTATTTCACATGAAGATGTTTCACTGATCTCATAGAGCTAATTTCCAGGGTACTGAAATGCAGCACAGAAACATCACGTTCCTCCCTGGTTCCTAAAATGACTCAGAAATGGCTTCACATTCCCTGAAAAAATATGACAAACACCAAACATGTTGTCCTGTGTAGTCTCTCCTTTGACTCCATGGTTTTATAAGGTACAAAAAACATCCATAAAAATATTACAGTGATATAAATGCCTTAAATGGAATAATAATATAAATCTATATGCATATTAATAACCAAATTAAGAATTAGGTGAAATTCTTCATGAGCCACAGTAAACTTCCATTAATTGTTTGTTTATTTCCAAGCTGTCTGTACATAGGGGTTATTAAATTGCAAGTGTTGCCAACAATAACTCTTTGGTTACTGAATTCTAGTTGGAAAGTTTAGTTTTTTTATCATGTAAGCTCGTATAATAACCACAAAAAGAAGCCAGGCTTCTACAACGATTAAAGAACACTGACATCCCACATCCACAAATGACGTAGAAACTTTAGGGGAAGCCCGTTTGGTATTTAAGCAAACCAACACTGTACATAAAAACAATTAAAATCAGTCAATGATTATTCAACAGCACCCCACCCAAAATATGAGATGTTTGTATGTTGCCTTGTGCAAGTCATTTGCTCTCATTGCTGATTTATTGAAGACTCGATGGACCATATACTGCGTTATTTCCAAGAAGTCATCAGCAGGAGCACTAGGAGGGGTCGTCTTCAGCCCTACTATAAAAACGTTGTGTTCATCTACTCATCAGAGAGGCTTTTTGGGGAAAGGTTTTTGTCCGATTAACAGTCAAGCAATCACAATGACCTTTTACTTATGAGCCATTTGTTGATATAAACACTCTCTAGAGATATTAGTCACCAGATTAAGCTGATCTAATTCTGCCTTTGAGTGCTTTCAAAAAAGTTCTGCTTCTCTCTTCTGATGTAGCAGATTAAAATTTTGTTAGCATTCAAGTGGCTTCTTTATGTACAGTTGAAGTCAGAATTATTAGCCCCCCTTTGATTTTTTTTTTCTTTTTAAAATTTTTCCCAAATGATGTTTAACAGAGCAAGGATTTTTTCACAGAATGTCTGATAATAGTTTTTCTTCTGGAGAAAGTCTTATTTGTTTTTTTTTTTCCGGCTAAAATAAAAGCAGTTTTTAATTTTTATAAATCCATTTTAAGGTCAAAATTATTAGCCCCTTTAAGCTAATTTTTTTTCCGATTGTCTACAGAAGAAATCATCGCTATACACTAACTTGCCTAATTATCCTAAACTGCCTAGTTAACCTTATTAACCTAGTTAAGCCTTTAAAGGTCACTTTAAGCTGTTGAGAAGTGTCTTGAAAAATATCTAGTCAAATATTATTTACTATAATCATGGCAAAGATTAAATAAATCAGTTATTAGAAATGAGTTATTAAAACTATTATGTTTAAAAACATGTTGAAAAAATCCTCTCTCCGTTAAACAGAAATAGGGGGAAAGAAAAAAACAGGGGGGCTAATAATTCAGGGGGGTTTATAATTCTAACTTTATCTGTATATAAGGAATTGGTATTCACCAGACCGATCTCATGAGGAAATGTAACTATTTCACATGTCAGAAAAGTGGCTTATTCATAGGGATTCATACAATTTCATTCAAAAATGTAATGTAATGTTTTTTTAAAGGAGACGTGCACTCAAACCCCACCGATAACCTTACTTTTTTATTGGAGGAAATCATACAAAACTCTTTGAATGAGATTGTACAAATAAATTCAAATTAGCCACTCAATCAAAACGTTATAAACTGCCATGAGATTGTGTTGGAATGGCAAATGTTCAATACATCAAGATTCTGCAATTTGCTCAAAAAATGCCAATTGTGCTGTATTTAAAACACACAGTATGCATTAAAAGGGGTATATGCAGAGCTAGTGTTTCTTCCCACACTACCGGTGAACAATTAATGTGACTTTTTTCAATTTTTTATGGTTCCTTTAACAGCTTTGATGTTGTAATGTAATTAAAATACAATAAGTTAAATAGACTCAAGCATTCATTTAGTTGTTCAAGCGTAAAACGAGATGAAAAGCCGTTTACACGCATGCACCTGTCAGGATCAGCAGGAGAGCACAGAAACTCAGTTGAAAATGCTGAAGTAAAATAAATGATCATATTTTAAAGACAAAATGGGATTAAATGCGGTGATTCTTGCACATTCTGAGACCCACTTAATATCGTATATCAATCAGGCAGTGAAGATCTTTTGATTTTATAAGAAAGCAAACCTTAAACACGCCAATTTTGTAACTGCACTTTCACTACAGTTCACTGGAAGCGTTTGACCCAGGTTACTGACAAATTAAGTCCTTCTACATATTTCTGCATATACCCTATTGATATTTATCATATTTATACATGAATATACAAAATTTTTTTAAAAATAAATAGAAAATAAATAAAATAAAAATATGTACATAAAAATGTATTTAATCAAACAAAAAATACAATTCACCACATCAATCACTCTCCTTTCAGTCATGTTTGTGCCAGCTTATGACACATCCTTACTTAGAAAATTCCAATAGTTGCAAATTTATTCCGATTAATCTGATGTCCTGTTTGCACATGTCATTGACACATTTGCTGATACGATCGCAAGAGTACAATGCTGAATTCTGGGCTCTGGAACAGTTTGAGCTTGTCCACTTTTCTCCACTTCCAGATGTATTCAAATTAGATTGCTTTCGCAGTGTAAATGCTGAAGTGGTTGGCTGTTCGAAGAGTCAAAAAAGACAGATGTGTTTTTAAAGAGCAGACAGGCAGGATTTAAGCTTTTATTGACTTATTTTACCATTAAGGGCGTTACAGTGGCAAGCACGATCGCCTCACAGCAAGAAGGTCACTGGTTCAAGCCTTGGCTGGGTCAGTTGGCATTTGTGTGTGAAGTTTGCATGTTCTCCTCGTGTTGGTGTGGGTTTCCTTCAGGTGCTCCAGTTTCCCCCACAGTCCAAGGACATGGCATATAGGTGAATTGAATAAGCTAAATTGGCCGTGGAGTACAAGTGTGAATGAGAGGTTATGGGTGTTTCCCAGTGCTGGGTTGCAGATGAAAGGGCATCCGCTGCATAAAACATATGCTGTATAAATTGGCAGTTCATTCTGCTGTGGCGACCCCTGATTAATAAAGGGACTAAGCCGAAAAGAAAATAAATGAATGAATTTTACTATTATTTAAGGAAGTCTCATAGAGATTTAAAATCAGTTTTACAAGACAGACCTGGCAAAGGTAACATCATACAGTAAAACAATTTTAAAATACATAAACACCACATAACAACAACATTTCACCAGTCATCTCAACAAAAACACTGACATGCTTCCAATACTGCTCTCTTTATAGTGCCTTAAAATTCACCGAATGACACAATTTTGTTTAGTTTTTAAGTCTTTTTGCAAATTATTCTATGTTTAAGGTGCACAATAAGAAAATGTAGTTTTGCCCAGCTCTGTACAAACTCTAAGTATATTAGCAAGCAAACAATTGGAAGAGCGTAGCTGGTAATTCCCAGAGCTAAGACAAAGAAGAGTACAACAATAAGCTGGAATAAAGCTATTTCTGCATAAAGCTAGTGATGTCCAGCCAACCATCTCATATTAAATGCAATGATGAGTATGGGATTTTGCATTTTTATAAAAAAAAAACAGTGAAGTATGATATACAGAATCAAGTCTTGTTAGAATAGAAGATGCCGCATACATGTATAATGTATCACCATAATCATGCACAGATAAAAAAGTAGCTTCTACAAGATTCTTTTCAGCATTAAAATCAAAATTACTGTAGATTTATTTCTAAAATGAAAGTCAAGCTTCAGTTTCAGTTTCCTTATCAGATAAGCAATGTGCACATTAAATAAAAGCTTATCATCATTCCAGATACCTAACTTGTAAGAAGTTAGAACAGATGTAAAAATACTACAATTATCAAATACTTGTGTCCAAGCATAAACTTTGTATTATGTGAACTTAAAACTAAACAAAGCATTTTCCAGTGACTGATTTCCAGTGACTGAAATGCAATCTGAAGTTCTTTCACTGCCTGTGTTATAGATGGAGCAAGTGTGCAAATAACAGTATCATCAGCATAAAAGTGTTTTTTGGCTTAAATGTTCTTTCCCAAGTCATTTATATAAATAGAAATTAAAATAAGTCCCAAAATAGAACCTTGTGGGACCCCTTTAGATATATCAAGGAAATCTGATTTGAGATAAACACAGTCCAATCTACCAAATAATTTCTAAACCATTTCAATGCCATCTTGTTTTACCATCTAAAAGTTTGGCTTTTTTAAAAGGCACCATATTCTGTAAACAGTCCAAATCTCACAAATCCTTTTGCAAAAACACAAATCCTAAATGCTTTTTACTGACCAAAATGCATCTTAATAACAGTTGTATACAGTGTGCCAGAGTGAAGCAGAGTAAAAGGATTTAAAAACAAAATTAATATAATGAATCATTACTCTAATATGTGCAACAACTGAATCAGGTATTGAGGAACATGTACAACATTTTAGTTTTCAATGAATGAATAAATGTATGTATGTATGTATGTATGTATGTATGTATGTATGTATGTATGTATGTATGTATGTATGTATCTGCAGTTGAAGTCAGAATTATTAGCCCCCCTTTGAATTATTTTTTTCTTTTTTTAAATATTTCCCAAAGGATGTTTAACAGGGCAAGGAAAGTTTCACAGTATGTCTGACCATATTATTTCTTTTGGAGAAAGTCTTATTTGTTTTATTTCAGCTAGAATAAAAGCAGTTTAAAAAAAATAAAATAAATAAAACATTTTAAGGTCAATATTATTAGTCCGTTTAAGCTATTTTTTTTTTTCGATAGTCTACAGAACAAACTATCATTATACAATAACTTGCCTACACTATAACCTGCCTAGTTAACCTAATTAACCAAGTTAAGCCTTTAAATGTCACTTTAAGCTGTATAGAAGTGTCTTGAAAAATATCTAGTAAAATATCTAGTGTACTGTCATCATGGCAAAGATAAAATAAATCAGTTATTAGAAAATGAGTTATTAAAATTTAATGTTCAGAAATGTGTTGAAAAATCTTCTCTTCGTTAAACAGAAATTGGGGAAAAAATAAACAGGGGGGCTAATAATTCAGGGGGGTTAATAATTTTGACTGATGTATGTATGAGTCTGTGGTCTCAGCTACCAGCTCAGCTGCAAATAAAATCTTTCTGTTTAGAAACTTAGACATGTTTCCATAAAATTAAGACATTTACAAAATCTGGCATCATGATGCAGCGGCAAAAAGCTGTGAGGAAAATAAGATAGTATCATGTCTTATTCCTCCCTCCCTCACACACCCACAAGTGACAAATGAACCTTGTTCTGAGATGATTGACTCCATTAAATCAAGCTTATTTTTCTCTGTTTGTTTGTCTCCCTCACTTATCCATGTAATCCCGTCCTTTAAATTTTGACAGCTAAGAAACATATTTCCATTCCCTCGCCATGTAAACAGAAGACCCCATGCAGTCTCAGACACATACCCAAACAACATGCATAGGTTTTTAGGAGGTTCAGTACGATTGGTCCAGAAAAAAATGCAAAACTAAAAAAAGCATAACTTTCTAGCGAGTTGGTGGTCACCACCTGATATGACTGTTTCTTTCATGTCATAAGCACTAGGCAAGTGACTACGCAAGGGAATGAGGGCCTCTCAAAAATACCTCATGGTCTGAAGCTGCTTATAGGGAAATGAAGTCAGCTTGTAAGCACAGGGTGGGAGACATTTTAGTCACTTCACTGTGTTCTTTCAGCACACACAGAGAAGATTTTTTTACCGTCTCCTTACCAAAAGTTGTCATAGATGGATAATACTATACAAATAGTTAATACTAATTCAGTTGTGCAAACAAAAAAAAAAAAAAAAACGTCTTATAAATACTAATACTAATAATCTAGTATATAAAATATGACAAAAAAAAAAAAAAACTATTATGTTTAAATAGGTTGACAAACGTGCAAAATAAAACAAGAAGTCACAACATTTTAAAAAGAAAAAGAAATACATTACTTTTCTATATCTATAAAGCAGTAGGGCAATGATAAAGCAACTGATTATTGTTACCTTAAAGGTCACCTATTTTACCCCTTTTACAAGATCTAAGATAAGCGTTTGGTGTCTCCAGAATGTGTATTTGAAGTTTCAGCTCAAAATACCCATCAGATAATTTATTATTATTTATAATATTTATTATTTTGTCTGAATACACTGTAGCTGTGGATGGGGAGAAGCTACTCATTTGCATTTAAAGCCTGTGGCTTTAAATATGTAAACAAGTAGCTTCTCCACGCACACCGTTCCGACTTGGGTGTCTGCTTTTTATTATGCATTACATCAGATAAACAGCACAGTGACAAAGACAGACCCGGATGAAGCTGAAATACAGCAAATTAGTCAAAAATACCAAGTAAGTTTATTTGATGTATTTGTGGTGGAGTTTAGTTTAAATACACTCTACTTCATGCAGTATTAGGCCTACACCAAAAAAAGCATGTCCACATTCACCCATTTCTTACTGCAGTCAGTAGCTTGAACAGATTCAGTTCACAAACAAATGAGGCCCTAGTCAGGCCCTAAGCATAATTTTCATTTACAATAATAAATCTTATGATTTAGATTAGTTGTGGGACTCACACTTTGGTGGATCTCTTGATCTTTTCTTATTTTGAGTCAAAGTTATGAATTCTCAGATGAATCATTTGAAACAGTGAATTGTTACTCAAGACTTGGTCAGACCAGATCTTTTGAATCAGTGAATCTTTAACTTTATGGTCTCTTTAAGGTGTTAACTGAAGTCTCGCTCTCATTAAATCATTTGAATCAGTGATTGTTAACTGAAGATTTACAAGGCTGTTTTAAAGGCATTTAATGATTTTATATGGCTCTCTGAAATACTTGTATATGCAGAAGGACTTTTCATTTTCAAGCGTTTTGGTGAACTGTATGCCATTACAAAAACGGCACTTTTAAGGTCTGCTTTCTTTAAAAATCAATGATCTTCGCTGACTGGTTGATTTACGATATAAAGTGGGTCTCAGAATGTGCATCAAGCACAAAACATTTTACTTCTTATTTTGTATATTTGATCACAAAAAAATGGAGCCCTAGAAAATAGAAGATACTTTTTTCAAAACATTTAAAATCACAGTATTAATGGGCACCTATGATGAAAATCATCTTTTGTAAGCTGTTTTGGAAAGAACTGTGTGTAGGTATAGTGTAGTTATAGTGTGTCCACAGTCATATTGGGGTGATATAAAGACAATAAAGCTGCGGTAACACTGCATTTTCTCCTCATAGACTTCCATTCATCCGCACACACATGCGTCAGAACAGGAACACAACCTCGTGTGACAAGTTTCACAATTCGCTGCGCTGGAAAGTTCAAGCTTGGAGAACTCTGACCTGCGAAATTGCATCACATGATTGCATGAGACCAATCAAAGATCAAAACATGACCACTCTGGACAGGAATTTAAAACATGGACCAATCGCTCGCTTTTTTAAAAGTCTAATAATCTTGTTTAATCCCGCCCCTATTAGCAGTGCCATACAACAGAATTCCGCACACACAAACTCAAGTGTGCCCACAGCTCTTTTATTAAATTTACTGACGTTAAAATAAGATTCAAATACCTCCCATTTTGAGGCCAACAGCAAAGTGATGTAGAAGCACCTCAAGAATGAATTTTACAAGTTTAAAACGTTTTAAAATGTTTCTAAAACAGAGTGAGCATGTGCACGTGCACAAAGTTTATAACGTCATTGTGTGTGACTCATCGTTGCAGAAAGGCTTGAATTAACTCCACAATAAATACATCAAATAATCATTGGGGAAGTTCTTACTGTAGTAAGGGAGATCTGATTTGTCTGTCATTGTGCTGCTTAAGTGTGAGAGGCAGCAGGAGAAGCTACACCCATCATAGCAATAGTGAGGGATCTCTTTGGCTCTGACACGCACGTGGGAACGGTGGGCGGAGAAAACCAGCTCATTTGCATTAAAGGCACAGGCAACAAAAACAGCTACAAAGTCAAAACAGCTTAAATTTCCAATATACACAAAGGTATAATAAATAATTTGATGGGTATTTTGAGCTGAAACTTTACAGACACATTCTGGAGACACAAAAGGCTCATCTTAAATCTTAAAAAAATGGTAAAATAGGTGCCCTTTAATATTTAAATAAAATCACTTTGTAAATGTAAGTTGACACAATATCATGCCAAAACAAAAATAGGTTGTTTTACATTTACGCAATAATATTTTACAAGACTAAGACAGGTTAAATGATGAAACATGTTATCCTCTTACCAACTCTATCTTATAAACCGTATAAGCAACTGGAAATCATGCTAAAATCCTCCCAATAAACAGAATCAGAGAAATAAACAAAGCCTCCATCCCAGACACGTTAGACAATGGAGTTTGCGAGTGACACCCACTACTTGTAGACAAGAGAAGAAAAACATAAGCATTAAAGTCTGCTCATTACAAATACATCAAGACGTGATAAACCACTCTTTTAACAATGTTCCCCCTGGAAGGAGAGACCACCCAGCTACATAAATAATGTCACTTTAGTCAAGGACTCTGTTCTCAGGACTCTATTGCCTCAGTAACAAATGCAGACCCTCATAAAAGAGCATGTATCAAGATGTCACGAAATGATCCACTACGGAACATTAGAGAAACTACTGCTCTTTTATAGGGAACATTTCCTACAGGAAACCTCATATCCTCTAGAACAGGGGTGCCCAAACTTGAAGTGCCAAACACCAAATATCATTACGAGCCATGGGAAGCAGATAAATATACAAAACTATTTTACATTAAAGTTGCTATAGGTAATTTCCGATTTTTGTTTCATAATGTTTCAAAATAAATATAGAATGTTACATTAAATCATATTATCTAATGCAATGTTGCTTTATAAATGATAACCTAGTGCAATAAATACAAACAATCACATTTTTAACAAAGTGGAGTTCAATTCTGAATACACTAGTCAAGCAGAATCTGCCTTTGACTTGATTTGCTCACCAAAGTCTCTGCATTGTGGGTGTAAGATTTTACATTTAAACAAAATCTGATTAATTCCCACCATTTATTTGAAACATTTGATTTTAGTTAGCTTTTAACAATAAAACAAACAAAAAGGGTGACATTAATCTTGAATTGACAATCTTAAAACCATCCCCTTCATTCTTCCTCTCTTCTCAGATGGGATTGCGTGTCATATCAAAGGTTACCATGTTCCAACTTTGGTCCACGCTCTGCTCTAGAATCTGATGGACATTCCTGTTTGCTGTATAACTTTCGTAAATTAGATGGCTTTTAATTTTGTTAAAGTTGATTTAACTAGGTTAATTAGGTTAACTAGGCAGGTTAGGTTAACTAGGCAGGTTAGGTTAATTAGGCGAGTTATTGTATAACAATGGTTCGTTCTGACTTTCGAAAAAAAAAGCTTAAAGGGCTAAGAATTTTGACCTTAAAATTAGAAACTGCTTTTATTCTAGCCGAAATAAAACAAATAAGACTTTCTTCAGAAGACAAAATATTATCAGACATACTGTGAAAATTTCCTTGCCCTGTTAAACATAATTTGGGAAATATTTAAATAAGAATACAAAATTCAAAGGGGGGCTAATAATTCTGACTTCAACTGTATCATCGTGTTTGCTTGTCAAATGTAAAATTTACAAAACATCCTTGGAGAAAAAGAGAGAGAGAGAGAGAGAGAGAGAGAGAGAGAGAGAGAGAGAGAGAGAGAGAGAGAGAGAGAGAGAGAGAGAGAGAGAGAAAGAGAGAGAGAGAGAGAAGGGAGCGAGAAGGAGAGAGAGCAAGCAAGTGAGCGCACTCATGTGAGTAATAGGAGACTCTAAGTCATCTTGTTTAAACAGAGTAAGAAGTGTTTATGACTCCCTGCCTACTCTTCTCAAACAAGGCCAGCCTGGGAGGATGCACTGACCCAACATTGCTTCTCAAGAGAATAACTAGTGCTAACACACGCATGCACAAATTCACTTACAGTATGTGGATGCAAAACACATCATAGTCGAGACCAAGTGTTTTCATGATGTTCAAAGGGCCTTAAAGTGCATGCACAGTAAACATCTGCACACACATCATATGCTCAAACCACACTTGAGAACTGTTAGATGACTTGCTTTTATAGTGGAGCTACAAGCCTAACACCATAATATGAATAAAACTGTCAGCACTCGAAGAAGAAATGCTAAGACTATGCTAACAATAATGAAAACATATCAAGCAGTTTGCAAGAACTCATGGCATAGCGAAACTACAATCAAGACCAATGTGTTTGGAAGCAGGGCTGGCAGAATCAGAGTTCTCTGTTTAATGCTGAACCCCTTCCCTTTGTGTCCCGAGGGTCTCCATCAAGCCCTCATTCAAAGCTCTGAGCCAATAAACACATTTCCTAACAGAAAACTAGTTTCTTCTGCAAATCAGTGTTCTTTCTTATAACTGATACAGCCTTGTATTGATGTTGTTATCAGTGTTGAATTAGACCATATGCCCTTTCTCCCATGCACACAATCTGACTTATTCAAAACAGATGCAGCACTTAACATTTTGCCTTGATCACCAGTGATAAACTAGAATCTTGTGTGACCATTCTTAACATGTTGACGTAAAACTCCAGCACCCTCCTAGATAAATGACACTGCTGATGATTTGATGATTTTTATGGGGAGCTGTGCAGTCTTAAATAACCTAGACTGAAAGGTAATAAAAACTGGACAGCAGATGTTCACCTAACAGCACGTCTGCAAAAACAGCACGTCTGCATTTCGCCTTAAGTAAGGAATAATTTACGATGTGCCGTTCAATTATTATAAAATAATGCACATCCAACGCTCCTTTTAAAATAAATTTTTACTGTGGTAGTAGACAGCAGTCAAGACAGACACTGGAAAAATGCTGAGTTCCACACAATTCCTTCATATTCTCTTAAAACAAAATCGATTAAGTTAACTTAATCATTTTTCCAATTTTAAGTGGACTGAACATAATACAATTAAGTTGTTCCTGAAAGGCTTAAGAATTGGGTTATTTTAACTCATTTTAAATGGTTATAACAAGCAACAAAAGTAGTTGTTTAAATGTCTGGAATTAATTTTGCCATTCTGTAATCTGAAAATAATTGTTCCGCTTAGAAAATTCCAGCCTGATCTCACGAGAAAACGTAACTATTTTACGTTTTGTCAGTTTAGTGCAGGGGTCGGGAACCTTTTTTTCAGCAAAGAGCTAATTCAGATTTTTTTTAGCAAATGCATGTTTGTAAAGAGCCACTTGGATGTATACAGTTGAGGTCAGAATAATTAGCCCCCCTTTTTATTTTTTCCCCAATTTCTGTTTAAAGGAGAGAAGATTTTTTTTTACTTTTCATATCTAAACATAATAGTTTTAATACCTTATTTCTAATAACTGATTTATTTTACCTTTGCCATTATGACAGTAAATAATATTTTACTAGATATTTTTCAAGACATTTCTGTTCCACTTAAAGTGACATTTAAAGGCTTAACTTGGTTAGGGTAATTAGGCAAGTTATTGTATAACAGTAGTTTGTTCTGTAGACTATCGAAAAAAAAAATTTGCCTAAAGGGGCTAATAATTTAGTCCTCAAAATGGCTTTTAAAAAATTTAACACTGCTTTTATTCTAGCCGAAATAAAACAAATAAGACTTTCTCCAGAAGAAAAAACATTATCAGACATACTGTGAAAAATTCTTTGCTCTGTAAAACATCATTTGGGAAATATTAAAAAAAGAGAAAAAAAATTCAAAGTGATGCTAATAATTCTGATTTCAACTGTATACATACGTCCTTTTATTGTTAATAAAATTGTTTTATTGTTTTATTGAGTTCTTATTCATTGTGCTGTATAAAATTACAATTGTAAGGGGATTGCTATTGTATTTTCGACAGGAAAAAGATTTTTAAGGATGGTTATAGTTTTTTAAATGGTAAAATAATATTGAATATCAGGTTTTTATGGTCAAACTGTGTGCTGTAGCCTACTATTTATTTTTATGAGCTTCATCCAAAGTCTTTTTTTGTTTTGTTTTGTTTTGTTTAGTTTTATATTTTTGCTTGTTTTGCATTAACTTATAATAATTAAATGGCTCATTGTTAGTTATTTCTTACAGAATGCATAGGTATTCCAGCCAGTTAATGTCCATTCTAAAGATTAAATTCAACCTGTGTAAATTATTTTGTCAAATTGAAAAAATCTTGAGAATTGAGTTGTTTCAACTCATTTTAAATAAGTAGTTTTAAGAAGCAACAAAAGTAATAGTTTGAGTGTCTCTGGAATTAATTTTGTCATGCGGTTATCTTTTTGTATGTGTGTATGTATGTATGTACATTACAGTTGAAGTCAGATTTATTTGCCCCCCTTTGACTTTTTTTCTTCCTTTTTAAAATATTTCCCAAATGATGTTTAACAGAGCAATGCAATTTTTATGTCTTGTTTTATTTTGGCTAAAATAAAAGCAGTTTAAATTTTTTTTTAAACCTGTTTTAAGGTCAAAATTATGAGCCCCTTCAAGTTAAATTTTTTCTGATCGTCTACAGAACTAACTATTGTTATACAATAACTTTCCTAATTACCATAACCTGTCAGTGATTAGAAAGGAGTTATTAAAACTAATATGTTTAAAAATGTGTTGAAAAAATCGTCTCTCCCTTAAACAGAAATTTGGGAAAACAATTACAGTACAAGGAGGCTAATAATTCAGGGGGGCTAATAATTCTGACTTCAACTGTATGTTTGCATCTACAGAGCCAAAAATTTTTGTTTCCCAGAAGTGTCCTGACACTGCAACCTTTTTGCCATGTAAAATGCAGGTAAACAGACATGCCGTATGTGTGTTAAACTGCATTTTACATGGTGAAAAGGCTGCAATGTCATGTTAACGATGCAATAAACTACATATTTTGTACATTTAACAGGCTCTGACAGAAACATAAAATATGTCCTTATAACAGCTAAAAACTGGCTTCATTTTAAGTCACACAGATAGGGGTAAGAAATCTTTTGATTCTGTAAAGGGAATACTTACTTTAAAAACAAAACATTGTTGCTTTGTAAAAAAAAAAAGCAAGAAGGATGTCCTTTTAAGCCCCTCATAGACAATAGAGACAACAGAGTCTGATTAATTTGCAAGATCAAAGGCCAGCAACAGGCTTTTCCTCAACTCATATATTAAATGTAATTGCTGTCTCAGTGGGTGACGCAGTGGTGCAGTAGGTAGTGCTGTCGCCTCACAGCAAGAAGGTTGCTGGTTCGAGCCTCGGCTGGGTCAGTTGGCATTTCTGTGTGGAGTTTGCATGTTCTCCGTGCTCCGTACTATCATCTCATACTATCATCTCAAAAACATTGCAGGAATTAGATGCTTTGTTTCCAGTGAGGACATAGAGAAACTTGTTCATGCTTTTATCTCCAGCAGCATGGATTACTGTAATGGACTGCTCAATGGCCTTCACAAAAGGACAGTCAGACAGTTGCAGCTTATCCAGAATGCTGTGGCCAGGATTCTGACCAGAACCAGAAAATCAGAGCACATCACACTTGTCCTCAGGTCTTTGCACTGGCTCACAGTTACATTCAGAATAGATTTTAAAGTATTATTACTGGTCTATAAATCACTAATTGGCCTAGGACCTCAATATATTACAGATATGCTCACTGAAATGCAAACCTATAGATCTCTCAGATCTTTAGGATCACATAAACATGAAATTCCAAGAGTTCAGTCAAAGCAGGGTGAATCGGCTTTCAGCTACTATGCTCCCTGGTGCTGGAATCAGCTTCCAGAAATGATCAGATGTGCTCCAACATTAGGCACATTCAAATCAAGACTGAAAACACATCTGTTTAGCTGAGCCTTTACTGAATGAGCACTGTGCTATGTCCGACAGATCACACTATTATGTCTTTCTTTTCTTTTATAACCTGTTTTAACACATTTTAATCTGTTTTTAATTATTTTTATTACTTGTTTTATGTTCCTATACATGTCTCTTTTTTTCTTTAATGTAAAGCACTTTTAATTGACACTGTATATGGAAAATGCTATTTAAATAAACGTGCATTGCCTAGCCTATTGATTATCTATATTATCCAGTAAAAGAAAAAACGTTTTGCTCCCTGTTCAGGGGCCAACTGGAACAATGGCCAAATGCATAAATATGTTATTGTTTTCCAGCAGCTTAAATCAGTCACAAGGGTGTGTTACTCTGTTTCTGCTATCATGCCTATTGTTTTAGTGTCACTATTCGAGTACACATGTATAGTACATAATTCAGTTTAATAGATCTCAAATGTTATAATAGTTCATAGATGGATAATGCCTTGCACTCTCCTCAAACCTCAAAAATAAACGTTTAACTTTAATACCATGTTAAATCTCTTGTATTTCAGGCTGCAACTGCTAAAGGTCATAATGAAGATTTCTGCTGGGCCAGCTGGTAGTGGGCAGGAATCTGGATCGGCCAAAGACAATTCATTCTGTGAGCTGTTTGAGGGTGAGGGAACTCCCAAACCCATGAGCTCAGGCTGTTTGGGACATGCTGTGACAATGTAGTTTTTAACTTTTGTAAATGAACTGTGAAATTTACAGCAAAGACTGCTATGAATTACACCAAGCTACTGTAGGCATACAACATGTTTTATGTACTATATAAAACTAGGGATGCCCCGATCAGGTTTTTTTGCCCTTGAATCTGAGTCATTTGATTTTAAGCATCTACCGATACTGAAACCCGATCTGATACTTCTACAATGCATAAAAAAGAATAAAGAAGAGCAAAGAAACTGATCCAGGATGTTCCTTAATTTTTATTTAATTCACAATATTTTAACATTCAACAACTCTGTTTGTTTGTTGTGTTAAATGTAGCCTTTTCCTTTCCACCTCTTGCCATCCCCCGTTTACATATCTCACAGTTTTCTATGGCAATTTTGTCGTCATCAACTTTATAATAGCTCCAGACCACAGACATTCAAGCTGCTTCCGTGTTCTACTTTGTCGGCATTTAACCAATAGCGTCTCTGCAACAAAGTGATGTCATGCCGCACGCATTGTTGTTTCTGTGTGAAGTCAAGAAATAGGTCTAACTCTGTGCCACCGCATAACTAGAGGTGTTAAAAATAATGAGAATATACATATATATTCAAGTCCTGATCAGGAAGTAACGTCCGATTTCGATCGAGTCTGAAACTGCGCGATCAGGCCGATTTCCAATCATGTGATCGGATCTGGACATCCCTATAAGAAACGTGAAATGTGTTTATTGAAGCTAGAATGAACATTTAAGGGGTTATTCTACATTCTCAGAAAAAAAGGTACACAGTGGTACAAAAAAAATGTTCCTTAAGGTTGTACCTTATATGGTACAGAAAATACCTCTTATGATACAGTACTATTCTGTACTGTTTATGGTACATTTGAAATGAAGGTACACAATTGTTTTTAGCAAAAAGATACATAAGTGTTGGACAACTCCTTCTTTATTACAAAATCTATGAAAATAAATATTACTGGAAAGGCAAAGTGATTTTATGAATAATTTCCATAATAAAACATGAATCATCATTTAAAAGCATATGTTTAAAGAAATTCATAAACATTAACTATTAAGTTCTATAAAACAAAACAACTGGTAAAACAAAACTAAAGGTATTGTAAACTAAACATTTAAGGCATTTTAATAAACATTTGATAAGCATTTTCTGATAAATACATTTTCATTATTGATATCAGCACCTTTTGGCGTTTGCTTTCCGCTACACACATGAGCTGTGGTAAAAGTCCTGCATGTGCAAAGTGTTCATACAGACATTTTACTATTGTGCATATCTCGTTACAATACTTTTGCATAATTCTATTTCTATTTCAAAATTCAGCAAATTCAATGAACTTTTAAGTGATTATAAATTAACTATTGTGTGAAAATTTGAGAAAAATGTTTCTATTGTACATGGGAGAATGTATTTCTGTAACATTTTTGTGAAAAATGTTGGGAAATGATTAGCAAAAATAAATCTTTTGATTTATGTTAAAGTATTTTTTATTCTTTATTGTCAATGGAAATATTTTTTTATTTAAAACATTGTTCAATAAATGTATTTGATGTTTTATATTTACTAAAAATAAATTGATGCATTTTGGACATAGCAAAGGTACAATATTGTATCTGCAGGTTTCAAAAACTAAAGGTACATTTTGCTTTCCCATGGTAAAAATCATGTCCCTAAAAGGTACAATTCTGTTCCATAAAAAGGTACTGCCCCAGTGATAAGGGTTTGTACCTTCTTTGGTACAACAATGTACCATTTTATTCTGAGAGTGTAAGAAAAAGATTGTCATCACAAATACTGATAACAAACTGATGTTCATTAACAAAAAATAAAAGTGAGGGAAAACATGTTGTCAATGGAGGTAAATTCATGTATTTTACAATGCATATTTGTCACACTATACATCTCAAGAATCACAGATGATATAAAAAAAAAGCTTTGATTTTTGCTTTACATTTTAGGAATTGGTACGGTATGTAATGTTTCTGTTATGGGGAATTCAAGTTATAAAGTTTTAATAAAAAAAAAATCTAAATCAAAAGAAGCTGCCAAAACTCCCAGATTTTTTTTTTTTTGTTTGTTTTTATGTCATGACTTAATGTCATGCTGATTTGTACAGGGGGAAAAAAGAAGAATTGTGTCATTTCATCTCAGAACTAGCAGGAAAAAAGTCAAAATTGTGATATAATTTACACCTTATTCTGGACTCTTTTTAGATCAATTATTTGAAGATATTTTTATTATAATGTTTGGAGGTATTTCTACAGATATTTATTCAAAAATACAGTAAAAACACTAGTACTGTAAAACATTATTACAAAATAGCTGCTTTAAATGTAAATATATATTTAAAATATCACTTATTTCTGCAATGACAAAGCTGAAGTCTCAGCATTTCAGCACGATCCTTCAGAAATCATTCTAATACGCTGATTTGCTGCTAAAGAAACATTTCTTTTTATTATTACTGTTGAAAGCTTGTGCTGCTTAAATATTTTTGTGGGAAGAAGTAAACTTTTACAGGACTGTATTTATATTCAATATTTAGATTTAAGTCTTTTGTAACATAAACTTTTGATCAATTTAGTGCATTCTTGCTGAAGAAAATACTATTATTATTTTTATTATTTAAATCTTCAATGATCATTGAAACTACAGTATGAATTCTGAAGCATAGTCTATTAAAAACAGAGTGAAGAAGACTCTACAGCCCCGGATGTTTGCCCACACTGCTCCTATTCAAACAGTGGCATAAATTTGGGCCGGACCGTGGCCTTTAGACCCGCTGAGAAAGGACTCGGAGTCTGTAGGTGTGAAAGAAACGAAGTCCAGCACAGGAACAATGTTACCATAACACACTGTGGGTGAAAACGGCATTCTGCATCAACAGTTTACATCTGTCAAAATGTCCTTTGTCAAGCAGGGAGAACAATGCATCATTATCATTGATTCAGATATTGAAAAACCCACTCTCCTCCATAAATGGGATACTGCAGTGGGTCACTGGTCTTTTTGGCAGAGATATGAATTACGCAATCACTAAATTGCCAATATCAAGTAAATCTCACAATGGGAAATGTCTAATGTTTACACAGTGAAAGAAAAACATTGTCAACCAATATGACGCAACTACTCAAAGAACGTGAAATATTGACATCTTAAATCTACAAAGGGAGTACAGAGCTTGTTTCCCGTTCTGAAAATAGAGCGATATCTCTTCGAGATAAACAGGAAGATTTTAATGTAAGTGCGGAGTGGGTGGATGGGAAGGTGGGGGTCTTGTTTTTTTACTAGAAGAAGAGCATGAACCGGAAAGTGTGCCCCCTCAGTCTGGGAACCCACCTTACAGAGGCGTCAGGCTGATAAAGACTGGAAAATGCCCCGATCGGCCAAGAGAACATTATCTCTCAGTATAGCATCTCATTACTTCCGGGACCAATAAGGTCTGGGAAGAAGGAGATATGCACAAGCACACCCACTTGTGTATGGCTGTGTGCTTCATGTTTGGTCAATGTTAAGGACTGCATTTCCCCAAATGTTTGATCTTGATGGGATCCTGCTTTTGTATTGCTTGAGGCTCAAACTTTTTATGTTTTGTTTTTAGGGGACATGTTAGGGGATACCATTTGTACAGCATAAACTACATCTCTGTAAAGTCCTTAAGCTAATGTCAGTGTTGTTGGTTCAGTTCAGCAGGAACTTAAAAAACGCTTACATTCAGTTTAAGTCGATATGGATAAAATGTCTCTCAGAGTCTATTCATGGGTGTTTTCATTTATACCTTTTTTAATATTATGTGAATCCTCTATTCTTATGCACATAGTACAACATGGACTATACACTCACTGGCCACTTTATTAGGAACACCTTACCAGATCCCCGTTTGCCTTCAGAACTGCCTTAATCCTTCGTGCCATAGATTAAATAAGGTAATAGAAATACTCCTCAGAGATTTTGCTCCATACTGACATGATAGCATCACAAAGTTGCTGCAGATTTGTCGGCTGAACATCCATGATGTGAATCTCCCATTCCACCACATCCCAGAGGTGCTCTATTGGATTGAGTTCTGGTGACTGTGGAGGCCATTTGAGTACAGTGAACTTATTGTCTTGTTCAAGAAACCAGTCTGACATTATTCCTGCTTTATGACATGATGGGTTATCCTGCTGGATGTAGCCATCAGAAGATGGGTACACTGTGGTCATAAAGGGAAGGACATGGTCAGCAACAATACTCAGGTAGGCTGTGGCATTGACAAGAAAATATCCCCCACACCATTACACCACCACCGGCAGCCAAAACCGTTGATACAAGTCAGGATGGATCCATGCTTTCATGTTGCTGATGCCAAATTCCGACCCTACCATTCGAATGTCACAGCAGAAATCGAGTCTCATCAGACCAGGCAACGCTTTTCCACTCTTTTATTGTCCAATTTTGGTGAGCCTGTGTGAGTTGTAGCCACACTTTTGTCTTCTTTGCTGACAAAAGTGGCACCCTGTGTGGTCTTCTGCTGCTGTACCCCATCCGCCTCAAGGTTGGACGTGTTCAGAGATGCTCTTCTGCATCATAAAGTAATTTATTGATTTTTGCATTTTATAATCACACATTTAGTGCATGAAACAGGAAAGTTAAATTAAATTAAAGAAAAAACATTTTTTTATTGGTTTTGGCCATTTCCAGGCCAGTCTTGGCTTAGATGAGCCAGAATGACTATCTAAAACATTGACCAGTCTAGACAGGCTGGGAGACCTGCCAAAAGCAGCTATTTCCAGCTTAAATAAGCTAAGACCCGCTAACCATTTTGGCAGGTCGAGCTGGTTTAACCTGCTAAAACCAGCCAACCAGTTTAGGCTGGTTTAAGCTGTTTGTTTGTTTGTTTGTTTGTTTGTTTGTTTGTTTGTTTGTTTGTTTGTTTGTTTGTTTGTTTGTTTGTTTGTTTGTTTGTTTGTTTGTAGGGCTGTGTAGTAGTTCCAGCTGAATTTCTCATAGTTCCAGTGTTAAGTATTGCACATTTGTTTAAACACATCTATTGTTTCGCTTCAGAACATATTAATTCAACAACTTGCTATGATTCAGCATTGTCTTATGCTCTCTGTCAGAAATATAGGTTAAAATGCAGCTGCTGGAATCTAAATTTTATTGTAAAGTACGACAGGTCAGTTGTTCAAGATTAAAAAACAAAATCGCAATTATGCAAAACTGTGATTGTGAAGGGCATCTGGCACATAAAACATATGCCTGAGTAATTGTCAGTTCATTCCTCTGTAGCAACCCCTGATAAATCAGAATCTAAGCCAAAGGAAAGTGAGTGAGAGAGTAAGTGATTGTCATGCATATCTTGTACCTTCATTTCTGAGAGTGCCTCCGAGTACATGGATGAATCTCACCACAGCATTGACCTCCAGCTAGTATCAGTCAGGGTCTGCCTGTGGGACAGGTGAGGAGGAGCAGTAGGTCAGCGTTTGTGTTGACCTCTATCAGCTGCTGCTCACAGTCCTGTTGTTGACTCAGTGGAGGCTTCTGTCACTGACCGCAGGATTGACTGTTTACTCACTCTGCACAACAACAGTAGGAGATGCAGCCCTTAAGTCAGGATTTCCTGAAGTCCTCACTTACATGACAACTTCATGTTTACTTTGTAAATTAAGAACCAATTTCTGATGCAATGCAAGGAAAACATCTTTTCAATCTTTTTTTGTTGTTGTTTTTCAGACTATTTTCACAGATTAATATGTGTGAAGAGTTTGCAGGTTTATTAATTGCACATTTAGGGCAATTAATATGTACTCTGCATTGTTTTTAAAGTGAAGTAACTGATTATAAGCATTTTAGAAGGAAATTCCAGATAGAACTTAGTGGCATTTGCATCTTAACTCTTCATATGCATACCAATCTTATAGCATGTCAAACAGTTGAGAGTGTATTGTACGTTACGAGTGGACAAATAACAGGATTTTGTCATATAAAAGTGTTTATTCAGCCCAAAAATGTTTTTAAGCAGCAAATAAACATAAGTATTTATTAAATCATTATTATTTACATCTTAAGGGTTTAATACAACATTCCTAAACAAAATGGATCAAAAGAGGGCTAACAGCATGTCATTTACTCTCAGACTTCATTGTTTTCTATTACCATCTCTCCACCTTTCTCTCACACCTTCTCCAATTGGTGGTGTGACACTGAGGGTGGTCTTTCTCACTGTCATCACTTGATCTGCAGCTTTGTTTCTAGGAAAGTTTTAGAAGTTATTACTTCTTTAGAACTGTGTCATTTTAATTGTGAAAATTGTGATAATACCTACTTCAACTGCACTGAAAACCACTACAGAATATACAGCACCAAAGAAACATGGTTAATAAAATAATGAATAAATTGATTAATTTTAATGAGTCATAAACAAATAAAATCAGTGCATTCTGATTGCCTAAGGGGTCATTTCTTGTTAGTGAACAAAACATAGGCTGAAGCACAATTAGAGTACCCTGATTTCGGAACATTTGGCAAAGATGGTTCTTTTAGTGAACAACTGTAAGATGATAACAGTAAATTGACTGTATTATGAAATGGAGGTGTCTAATTAAAGTCGTTGAGACTTTTACTTCAGTATGTTGGTGTACTTCCAAATGAAACTGAATATTGAGTAGGGGGCATGGCCTTCTTTTTACGCACCATTCCCTTGTAGCATACTAATGTTAAGAGTGGCATGGTTAAGAATATTAGCTGATGCTGTCTAACTGACATCAACAGAAAAGGACCACCTTTATTGTTCACCTACAACCTACACAATATCCATTGTAAATTTGGATTTCACATGGGTTTTATACACATACATTATGTATACATATTATGTTAAGTAAAGCCGCAGTCATACTGGATTTTTGCCCCATAGACTTTCATACCCACGCAAATGGCCAGAAACGCAAGCTCGTGCAACAATTTTCGCAGTTCGCTGTATTGCAAAGTTCAAGCTTGGTGAACTCTGACCTGCAAAATTGCATCACGTGACCGCGTGAGACCAATCAAAGATCAAAACATGACCTTTCTAGACAGAAATTGAAAATATGGACCAATCGGTCGCTTTTTTAATTGTCTAGTCATCTTGTCCCACCACTTTTGGCAGCACCGTACAACAGAATTGCACATGCTCAAACTCTAGTGAGTGTGGCATAAGAAAGTGGCCCTCAAGACTCAATTGAAACATACTTGGTACATCCAATCAATCAATCAATCAATCAATCAATCAATCAAATAATCAATCAAATCAAGTGAATTAGAAAGAATCATTAAAGTTTTACAATTGTTAGTTAAACAATTGTTCCAAGAGCATTCTTTAGAGTATGAAAGAAGAAATATGTATTGGGTAAAAGTATTATTATTAATATTTGGCCTAAGATCCCCAATTTTTCATCTTGATCTTCCATTCATGCTTTGGGTTTTTCTTTTTTCATTTATTGACTTAGCTCTCATGCTTTCCATGAGCACTGGTGTTTTTTGTAACAAACTATTTTGTTATACCCCTTAAACACAGCACGATTTTCTATGCTTTTGAACTTGTTAAATGTGTTACAACCAGAGTTGGGGAAAGTTACTTTTGAAGGTAGTGCATTACAATATTGAGTTACTCCCTCACTAATTGCGTTCCTCAGTTACATTTAATGGAAAGTAATGCGTTATAATACTTTTGAGTAACTTTTAAGTTACTTTTCCTTACCTGGCTGAGGTTTGATCTCTTTCAGAACTTGCAGGGTTTTTTCATCTTTTATATAGAGAAGCTCTGCATTTAACAGTCACCTATATAATCTACACCTTCATTTTCCTTTAAAAAAATGTAAAACAAAATTTATATTTTGAGAAATGTCTTACTACTTTCGTATGTTTTGTGTTATTAGTTAAATAAATTCACTGTCCATTGAGATAAAGATTGCAATAAAGCCAAAGTGCACTAACATACTAACATGAAATAATTTATATTAAGGCAAAAACAGATTTTAACCTCCTCAACAATAAAAGCAATAATGATTATTTTAGTTTAGTCGAATTAATTGTTTTACCTGGAGACCGTAAAACAATCATAGTTGTAGGTGGGGTGCGGGTGTAGTGCTTCACATCTATTTTTTTGTTTGTTTTTTCCATGTCGTGTTTCTTGCAGTCGTCAAGAATTTTACTTACACATAATCTACAATTAACAACATTCCAATTCTTTTCTTCGATGAGTTCAAATTTAACAAGAATCTACTGCAAAAATGTAAATCTCTGGCCTATATTTTGTAAAAAAAAAAAAAAAAAAAAACATTTAAATAACTTATGTTTGAAAGTAATGTGTTAAATTACTTGTTACTTTAAAAATTACGTAAGGCACGTTACTTATAACGCGTTTCCTTCAGTAGTTACAACATTCAACCAACTGACAACTTAAAATTAATAACTCAAATTCCTAATATTGCTAATCCATGTGTACAAAAGGCCTACATATCAATGTTTAATTTGACTCAATTTAAACACAATTGCTGCACAACTTGATATCTGATACAAGACCTGCTGCCTTCTCGGAGTCTGGGAACTGGGTCAGTGTAACAGAGCAATAATTAGACTGTGTAGTGTAATTTCATGATTGGGGTTGTATAAGGACAGATCGCAAAAGGCTGAGGTGCACATGGAGGTTGTGTTTTTTTGCCCCTCCTCAGGTGGGCCACTTGCTGAGACTAAATGGGTGGCCCTGTCAGTGCAGTCACCATTCAATCACCCAGTCACACTCTCTATGTACCACACACACACTTAAAAATAACCCTATATCAGTAGCATGTGTACAAAAGCTGCCTTTTTTATTGTCAAAGTGTAGTACAGCTGCATTATAGCACATTTAGGTTTCGTAGATTTGCATATGTTTATGCAACACAATCTCACAGCAATTCGTAACGTTTTGATTTAGTGGCTAATTCGTATGAATTTGTATGATCTCATTTGTACAATACTAATATAAAGAATATTTAAGAAATATTATCTATTTTATCCTGACCTATTGACATTTTATGTATGTAAATGCTCTGAATTATCATTTTGAAATTCTGAAGACTTGTTATCAGTATTTTCCAAAATAAAACCCAAATGACTTTTTTAATTCTTTTAACTCTTAAGAACAAAAACATAACCAAGCAAACAACTAAAATTACAGTATAAATGAATACATTCAAATGCAGTAGTCAACAGATTACAAAAAACAATAGGAAAAAACATACACCTACTTATACACAAAAGGTACCTATATACAGTGCTCAGCGTGTATGAGGACACCCCCCACAAATCTCTCATTTAAAAAAAAATATATAAAATATATACAATTTTGTTTAAATGTTGTAGTTTGGGGGCAGCACAGTGGCGCAGTGGGTTGCACAATCGCCAAAAGGTCTTTGGTTCGAGCCTCGGTTGGGTCAGTTGGCATTTCTGTGTGGAGTTTCCATGTTCTCCCCATGTTGCCGTGGGCTTCCTCCGGGTGCTCAGGCTTCCCCCAAGTCCAAAGACATGTGATATAGGTGAATTGGGTCAGCTGCATTGTTCGTAGTGTATGTAGAATATATATATATATATATATCCCTTTATTAATCTGGGATCACCACAGCCAGCCGAGGCTCAAACCAGTGACCTTCTTGCTGTGAGGTAAACATGCTACCCACTGAGCCACTGCATCGCCCATATATATATATATATATATATATATATATATATATATATATATATATATATATATATATATATATATATATATATATATATGGGCGATGCAGTGACTTAATAATTCTGACAGGGGGCATATATATATATACAATTTATATATATATGCCCCCTGTCAGACTTATTAGGTCAGAATTATTATCCCCCCTGAAATATTAGCCCCCTGTTAACTTTGTGTTAACTTCTGTTTAACGGAGAGAAGGTTTTTTTACCAACACATTTGTAAACATATTAGTTTTAATAACTCATTTCTAATAACTGATTTGTTTTATCTTTGTCATGATGACAGTAAATAATATTTGACAATACATTTTTCAAGACACTTACTGTATATACAGCTTAATATGAAAGGCAAGTTATTGTACAATGAGGGTTTGTTTTGTGGAAAAAAATAGCTTAAAGAGACTAATAATTTTGACCTTAAAATGAATTTAAAAAAATGTATAACTGCTTTTATTCTATCCGAAATAAAAGAAATAAGACTTTCTCCAGAAGAAAAAATATTATCAGACATGTGAAATATTATCAGACTGTGAAAATTTCCTTGCTCTGCATCATTTGGGAAATATATAAAAAAGAAAACAAAATCTAAGGGGGCTAATACTTATGACCAACTGTATGTATGTATGTATGTATGTATGTATATATATATATATATATAAAGAAACATTTCAAAGCAATTACATTACATAACATTTCGTGCATGCTATATTTAGTCATAAATGTTTGACTTAATTGTTTCTTAAGCATGTTTAGTCGTCTTGATAAAAGGTAACATCCTTTAGGTGAAATTTGATTTATTCTGCAAAATATATTTGTATTTTGTTACTTTTTTAAAATGTTGAATTTATTTACAATATTGAAGGCAAGTACATAATAAATAACTGTAAATAAATCACATCAAATAGAAAAGTTTCCCTTACTTTAATTTTTTGCAGAAAAGTAAATCTAAATCAAATTACTTTCTACCTAAAGCACCCAACTCTGCTTCGATTATCTCATTAAGTGTATTATCAATTCATCATAAATTTTCTTTGTTAAAAACCATCATAAATGAGTTTCAAGCATATTCAAAAAACTTTAATAGTATTTTATTTTCTCCAATGGTATATGTTCTGTCATTCACTTAATACGGATCTCTCAAATCCTGGAGCCTTCAGCATTTTCCAGTTGTAATCAAATGAACATTTCACTTGAGACGTGTGATAACCCTATCAGCAACATGCGTAAAAACAGGCTATTTTTATGTCAGCCTTTGTCAAGCAGTAGTACAGCATCAGGTCATTGTTTAAATTGCTTCCCTTAACAGATAACAAACCTTGTCTAAAGGAAGGACTCTTCTCTGTATCAGTGTTACAACTGCCGTCAACCAGGTGGACATACAATTAAGAAAGGACTATATACAGGGACTCGGTTTTCTCGTGAGTTTAAAAGTGAACAGATCCCTGGACTGTGATGTAGTGCACCAATTATCAGCTGTATAAATCAAGTCATTCAACTTTCAATGAAAGATCCAAGTCCAACACAGGTGCTTGAGAGTCTGTGGACAGATTCCTTCATCTTTCTCCCCTTCATTGGTAGCATCTGGTGAATACACACACAGATCAAGCACTGTTGATGTCGCTAGAAACATTAGGGCCTGTTTACACCTGGTCGCTTCATGCGTTTTCTCAAAATCGCAGAGCTAACTGATTTGTGAAAACATTTTAATTTATATTTGTATACATACAATGGATAATATGCATTGGTAAATATACATACAGTGCTCAGCATAATTGAGTACAGCCCATTTTGAAGAATGAATATTTTTGTCCATTTCTCAGTGAATAAAGGCAATTTATTTTAGTGCATTTAAACAAAACAGATTTATTAAACATATACATTTATTACAACAATATTTTAGTCACCGAACATATTTAGTAATTGAAAGATAAAACAATTAAATGCAAGCAAAATATTGAAAAAAAATATATTTAAATTTTTTGCTTTTCAGGTTCTGGCATTGACACAGGGCGTAAGATGTGTGCAAGTATTCATAGTAGTAGTAGCGGTTGTAGTTGTAGTTGGGGTTTTTGAAGTAGTTGTTGAAGTAGTGTCTGTAGTAGTAGATGTCGTTGGTATAGTGGTATCAGAAGTAGTGGATGTGTAGTAGTTGAAGTAGTCATTGACAATGTAGTAGTATCAGAAGTAGTAGACGTTGTTGATGTAGATGTTGTAGTAGCAGTTATTGCAGTAGTAGTAGATGTAGTAGTAGTAGTATCAGTGGTAGTAGTTGTTGTAATAGTATCAGTAGTAGTAGACATTGTATGTAGTAGTAGTGGTTGTGGCTGTAGTAGCAGTAGTAATAGTTGTAGCATTAGAAACTCTCTGTAGTAGTAGTAGTAGTTGGTGTAATACTTGGGATTTATTTTTATTATTATTATTGTAGTGGTTGTTGTTAATGATTATTACTGTTGGCATTTCTTGCTTGTTTAGTGTCATTATAACTATCATTATATCACTAGCATTATTGTCACTCCTTATCACTGACTGGTTTCTTTCTATTTGATTTTTATATACATAAATATAGTTATATATACATAAATAAGTTACTGGCTTCATTTAGTGACTGTTATTGTTCCTTTTGTAACACACACACACACACACACACACACACACCAGTATTTGACTATAATGTTGTTTTTTTGTATTTTTGTTATTGTTTCATTTTCTTTGTATTTGTATCATCTCAAATTGTGTACCTTTTGTATATTCTAATAAAAAATAAATAAATAAATATAGTTTTTGCTTTTCTTAATTTTCCCTCTTTTTTAATTTTGTATGTAATATTTTTCTATAACATATAAATTTGGGTGAACTAGTTTTTGGAATGTTATTGTAAATTATTTTGTTAGATAAGCTCCAGATTTGGCTTCAGTACGGACTACTCTAATCTATGCACAAATATAATATTGTATAGCTTCCTATTAAAAATATTAATTTAAAAGAGAGATTTGTCAGGGGTTTACCGTAAATGCATCTCCACTAAATGGATATAAAATCCAATCTTCAAATCGTGCACTATATGCAAATTTAACTACTGTATGTTATGTTGACTAATGCATCCGATACACTGCATTTTGATCAGTCTAATTACTGTTAATAATATTTACAGAATATACAGATACAACATACATCATTGTGTTGCAACAAAGCATCATCAAACATGCACAAGGCAGGCTGCGTGATTGTTACTACAGACTAAAGGAAACTAAATTACAGACTAAATTTATTTTTGTCATAAAGATAAACGCAAGACATCATTCAAGAATGTATAGGGTTTACATTAACTCCTGCATAACCTTCCCTAAAGCAAAACACTGTGCCTTATATTAATTCTATTATTTTTCCTCCCTTTCCATGGAGACTACTACAAGTGGCTGCTGCCTCTGTTGCTAATGTTTCCATTTAATATTGATTTATCATTTTTATTTTATTGTTGCACGTTCAAATAAAATGGTATTCAATTATTCATTCATTTTTTTTTCAGCTTAGTCCCTTTTTTAATCTGGGGTTGCCACAGCGGAATGAACCGCTAACTTATCCAGCACATCGCCCATAAAATAGTATACAATTAAATTAGACAAATCTGTGGTATTTCCTATGCTTATTGAATTCTCTCTGTTATAACTGACGGTCATAAAGCCCATGAAATGTGCACTCTCACTAGCTGTTTCCATCCAAATATGCGAATTAACTTTGAGTCAATATTCAATATTCCAATATTCCAAAACTATAATATTGCATAAAAGACACACAAATAAAGCAGCGTTTCCATTCAACGAGTCAAAATGAACAAAATCTTCACTTCCTGATTAACTGGTTAAACTTTTCCTTATTTAATAAATGACTTGTGCCTCAAAAGACGATGCCGACAAGCAATAAATGCGTGGTTGTGTTTGAATGTGTGAGATGCGAAGGTAATTAATAATAAAACACTAATACTGAAACGTTTAAGGTGTTTTTGAATGACCAAAACAACATTTCACATGTTCTACAGTGCTCTCAGCCTGCTGGTTTGTCCATTCACACATATTTTGATCATCATATGATTTCTTATAACAAAATCACATGACCATTTTTTAATGTGCACACTGGAATTTGTTCGGTAAAAAGTCAGACTAATCTGCCCGCAATAAATCAGACTTGTTTCCAGTGCATGTTGGACTCCATGCAGGGCTGCCCTTTGTCACCAATTCTGTTCATATTTTTTATGGACGGAATTTCAAAGCGCAGCCTTGGGCTGGAGGGGATCCGGTTCAGGGACCACAGGATTTCATCTCTGTTATTCACAAATGATGTTCTGTTAGCTTCATCGAACATTGACTTCAGCATGCACTGGGGTGATTTGCTAAGTGTGAAATGGCTGGGATGAGAATCAGCACCTCCAAGTCTGAGGCCATGGTGCTCCACTGGAAAAAGCTGGCTTGCCATCTCCAGGTTGGAGGAAACTCCTTACCCCAGGTGGAGGGGTTCAAGTATCTTAGCGTTTTGTTCATGAGTGAGGGAAGAATGGAACGTGAGCCTGACAGGCAGATTGCGGTCAATGTACTGGTCCGTTGTGGTAAAGGAGGAGCTGAGCCGATTGGCAAAACTCTCGATTTACCGGTCAATCTACATTCCTACTCTCACCTATGGTCATGAGCTTTGGGTCATAAACGAAAAGACAAGATCTCGGATACAAGCGGCCAAAATGAGTTTCCTTCGCAGGGTGGCAGGGCGCACCCTTATAGATTGGGTGAGGAGCTCTGTCACCTGTGAGGAGCTCGGAGTAGAGCCGCTGCTCCTCCACATCGAGAGAAGTCAGCTGAGGTGGCTCGGGCATCTGTTTCAGACGCCTTCTGGACTCCTATTCTAGGAAGGTTTTTCAGGCATGTCCCACCGGGAGGAGGCCTCAGGTAAGACCCAGGACACGCTGGAGGGACTATGCCTCTCTGCTGGCCTGGGAACACCTCGGGATCCCCCCAGAGGAGCTGGAGGAAGTGTCTGGGGAGTTCCGCGACCTGGCCCCGGAAAAGTGGAAGGAGATGAATAAATGATTGAATGAATTTTTGGAAGTAGTAAAATTTACATGTGGTTTCAAAACCAGTTGCATTTAGACCTATCCAGTTTTATCTGGAATACGTCCTAGACCACTTCCTGAAGTGATTTGAGTGATCGGATTTATTTCTCAAATGCCTCCCTTTTGGAGGAGGCATTTACACCAGCCCATTTTACAATCGAACAGCTATCCAATCAGAAAAAAGTGGCTAAGTATAAACAGCCCCTTAGAGGTCATCTTAACCAGTACTGTGTGCATGTGTTAGATTAGTTCAGGTGAGGTTCAGACAGTCTGAAACCCACACATTACAAACGGTTATAAACACACAAGCCACACGAACAAACGCACACATACCAGCATGAGCCCGGAATTAGATGCCACGCAACACAAAGAGGATATTATGTCAAACATTTAAAACTGATGCCGCTCAGAGTGTTTGACTGAGTATATCACCATATTTGGACAACTACTAATGCTTCTCAAGGAAAGAGGCCTTTTGGGAGGTTCTTTCATGCATGGAGGACTTGTTTAAAACACCTGTGGGAAAGATGGAAATAGCACATTTAACATATCATTACTGTTTCAAAGGTCATATGCATAAAATAGGATGATAAGATGGCCATCTGTTATGTTGTTGCCTTTACCTTTTGTTTTTAAATGGGATTGTGTGAACACAATATGTGTCCCTAAACCACAAAATCAGTCATACGGCTATTTTGTATTATTTTTGAGATGTAGACATCACCTGAGAGCTTAATTAAGAGGCTTCACCAATGTATGGCTTATCCGGATAGTACAATAGTGCAGGATACTTTTTTGAAAATCTGAGGGTTCAGATGAAAAAAAGAATAATCTACATGTTTAGAGAATAGCCTTTAAATCTTTATTTAAAAATTAATGTTCTTAGTGATACCGTACATGTTACTAATCAAATATTAAGTTAATATATTTACAGTAGAAACATTTACTTGATATTTTATGCTTTTTGACATAAAAGAAAAAGTAATCATTTGGACCCATGCATGTATTTTTGGCTTCAGACAAATATATATTAAAGTTGGAGACATGTTTGAGCCAATTAAAAACTAAAAATTGTAAGTAATTAAAATTAAGTATTAAAGCGATTTTTGAAGAGAGAAATTATGAACATAAATAATTTGATCCCCTTATTAATTATTAGTTTTTTCTTTAATTATTATCTTATAATTCAACCTTATTTAAAGTTTTACATTGTAGAATCTAAACATCCAAACCAACCACCATTATTATTATTATTATTATTATTATTATTATTATTATTATTATAAACTTTTATTTATCTATTACCATTTAAGTTTTTACTTATGTATATACTTTTATTAATATATTTTTGCAATTACCATTAATTTTAATCATGTATTTTATTTCATTACATTACTTAATTAATATTATTTAACATGAATTATTATGTGACATTAATTGACATTATTATGTGACATTCATCCTTCCTCCATCCTTCGGCCTAGTTCCTTTTTTTCAGGGGTCGCCACAGCGGAATGAACCACCAACTTATATGTTTTACACAGAGGATGCACTTCCAGCTGGAACCCAGTACTGGGAAACATCCATACACACTCTTTCACACTCATACACTACGGCCAAGTTCGATTCACCAACACGGGGAGAACATGCAAACTCCACATAGAAATGCCAACTAACCCAGCTGAGACTCGAATCAGCAACTTTCTTGCTGTTAGGCAACAGTGCTAACCATTGAGCCACCATGTCGCCCCCATTATTATATGACATTAATTTATGTCTTTTTTCTCTCACTCACTCCCCCACATCACTGCTTGATCCGTTCTGATCATGTGATCAAATTAAGGTGGCTACCATTTTCCATTACATTGTTTGCTTGGAAATGACAATGGCCAACTCTTGATCGAGATCTTTGCCTTTTTCACATGTTTCTTTGTTATTTAACTCTATCCTAAAGAAATTGGGAAAATTATCGAAAGATAAGAGCTATGAACTAACTTTACTATAACATGAGTTCATGTGTGAATAACGGCTACCTTAATTACTTGTTAGTAAATCATGTTAATTAATATATTAATTAACATTTAAGTTTAAGCTAAATGTAACCAACATGAACTCATGAGCTGTTAATGTATAATTATGTCATGACTTTACTTGGAGGGGCACATCACCATTAACTCACCCATAACTACTCATCAACTCCTGTGTTTAAACTGTTTATGTTAATGTTGACAGAACTTTTTTCTATTGTTATTCTGTGTACACCCACTAGCTGAACATACTTAAGGAGTTCATGAGTAGTTAAGAATGGGTTAATAATGATGTGCCCCTCCAAGTAAAGTCATGATATAATTATACATTAACATATCATGAGTTCATGATGGTTCAATTAAGCATAAACTAATGTGGTAATTCATACATTAATTAACAAACAACCATGTACTAACAAGTTATTAAGGTAGTTGCTATTCACACATGAACTCATGTTGTAGCTAAAGTTAGTTCATGATTAGCGCATGCCTTAACTCAGTGTTTTCCAACCCTGTTCCTGGAGGCACACCAACAGTTCATGTTTTGGATGTCTCCCTCATCTGACCCACTAACTTCAGGTTTTGGAGTCTCTTCTAATGTTCTGATGAGTTGTTTCAGGTGTGTTTGATTAGGGAGAGAATGTAAATGTGTACTGTTAGTGTGCCTTCAGGAACAGGGTTGGGAAACACTACCTCATCATTAGTTCATAATAAATGAATGTTTAGTTTACATATTAGCACATCATTATACATGTACTGTTATTGTAAAGTGTTACGGACATTTTGAAGGCAACATAAATCACAACAGGGTAAAAGGTGACAAAAATGTCATTGTTTAGTAAACTGTACCTTCAATAATGTGTTTTTTTCCAAGCATAAATCAAAATGATAACTAAACTACAGATTCAAAACTGAAAAAGATTTAAATCTTCAAAAAAATAAATAAATAAATAAATAAATAAATAAATAAATAAATAAAGTATGAATTTAGGGGTTCAATACCACACAGTTAACCACATCCAACATTATCACTGGCCGCATGCTTTATGATTCATTTACTAGTTCCTCAGTTTTTCACTCTTTGAAGAATCAAATTTGAGTCTATTCTTTATTCTGGTTTCTGCCTGCAAACTGTGAGTTATATATAGTCAAAACGATGATCAATTTGAGTTACAGATTTGCTACAATTGCTCTTGTAATTGCAAGATGTGTATGTGCTGCAGGTTCTAAAGAAGTACTCAGTTGACCTATATCCAACATAAAATTGCCATACAAACCAACTAAAAGTATGCATGTGCTCCATTTCTCTATCATCAACAGTGACTTGGCTTTAAATCGTAATCTACCAGCAGTAGATTTAAGACCAGTAAATATCAGTTTAATGTTTATAATGCTAGTGCCTTGCGATCTTCTTGCATAATCCAGCTCCTCAGTCATGAAGCACACTGAAAGCTAATAAAAGTTGCTGAGGTGGACATCAGACTCGACTCCCAGCTGTTCACAAAGCTGCAGTAGAAAAGTCGTAATTACCTCTCACAGTGCAGTACAAGATCTACAACATCTGCACGTGGGCAGATCTGTCACCAGACCTGGGCAATCTGTCATCTGGCCAATCAGAGCACAGCTACAGAGAGCCCAGGTGTCCATTCCAGAGCCAGCTGTGAGGTGCTCTGTTCCTTATTCATTTTTTCTCTCTTCTTCTCTGTCTTTATACATAAAACGGCAATATCCCATAGATATATGGCAATATATGCAAGCCATGTATTAAACATTTAAGTTCATATATAGATTTCACAGACAGATGTATATATACATTAACATCTATATATATATATATATATATATATATATATATATATATATATATATATATATATATATATATATATATATATATATATATATATATATATATATATATATATATATATATATATATATATATATATATATATATATATATATACACACATACATACATACATACATACATACATACATACATACATACATACATATATATGTGTGTGTGTGCAATTATTTTATATATACGGACATATTTTTTCCCAAATGCAGATACATAAGTCTGTAAATGTTTATCCATGTGTTCATAAAACTATATAATCATACTTACATTTACGTGAAATAGATATTCCAAATATTTGAACCAAAATTGTCGAAATAAATGTGCAAATAACCACAGAATAAGGGTATTATTTTAATGTGTATTTTTATTAAATGTTCATTGCAATTAGACAACACTAACATAATTACTGCAACTTAATTACCACATAATTACAAATGTGTGCATGCATGCGTACATATCTTAACTTTGACATCATTCTAATTACAATTCAAATTAGTAAATATATTCACTTATATTACCTATTAGAACTACAAATAAGTACACATATAGTAAGTTTACATATAGTAACTATAAAACTATCAGAATTACAGATATGTACATATATGCGAACATATATTATCAAGTCATCAGAATTTTCAAATATAAACATATATGTTCAACTATCATTTAATATATACATTTTCATATATTGCCACATATCAGATTTCTATATGGGACTATTTGTAGAAATGCTTCAATTTAAGCAACTCCAAATGAACAGGATCTGTTGATCTGAAGTCTTAATGTATTTGTGTTAGAATCTGTGTGTGAGGTTGCATTGTTTACAATTAAGAACAGTGCTAAAGCCAGGTAGGAGGCTCACTATTTTTGCTAATGACCAGTGACCACCAGTAGAGAAAATCAAACATCTCACAAAGAACAAAGTCTTTGGAAATCAGCCAAACCCCTCTCTGCATGGGGTCCTACACTAGGAGGTTTACACTACAACAGATGCTGTAACTTATCCTCAGTTGAGCAATTAATAAGAATCAAAATGGTAGGTTGAAAGCAAGTTAGCAGAAAGCAAACTCAAAATCCTTACAAAAAATAGTTAGAAACATTCAATAATGCCCAGGCTTACTGGAAATAAGTACCTCAGTCTACATTTTCCATAATGTAAGATATTTTGCTCCAGGTACGTTCCATTGCACATTTCAGATGACAAATCCACAAAAGAGCACTGATGCCATTTTTGCCAATCTGAATAACGTATTTCCAATGAACCTATGTTGCAGCAATTCTGATGCTGAAGCTGTATGAGTATGTTGCGTATTCTGAAAAGTGCAGAACAGCAATGAAATTTAAGGAAGAACAACCAGCCTAGGCTTTATTTTGATGCCCTGAGACATTATGTTAGTAACTTTGCAACAAGTCAACTAACTTTCATTAGGATTTAGCATAGAATTGCCACACTATTTGGTTAAGGTTAGTTGTATTAAGTTACTAATCAGTCAGTAGAATGTTTGCTGGGTGACCATCAAAATAATGTGACATTTAGCAGACATCTACTAATGTATCTAGCGATTGATAATTGATAGGCTACAGCTACATTTACTTTATCTGCAAAGTTACTTATAATTAATAAATAGTCTAAAGAAGAATATAAAACAACTCCCTGATACTGAAATCTTGCTCAGTTCGAGACAAATCTTTCAAAATCTGCAAAAAAACAAATAAACAAAAAAGGGTAAATCCCGATCAATTCATTCACATTACTAATGGACAGTCAGCTGTGGTCTGGCTGAAGTGAGGGCTCTGCTGAGGATAAAACAGTTGGCCATGTTTGTTCTAGTTGAGAGATCTTTTCATCAACTTAAGCATTTCATTGAAATCAGCCACATTTCTCTAATGCATCAAAACTGCCCCCATCATCTCTATGCCAAAAAAAGTCACAACCCGCATCTTTACTTCCCAGTTACAACCATCATGAAGAAATGGCTAACAGCTGTTTGTGAGTCACATTTAGGCAGCATTTCCTTGCAGTCTGACATAAGTCAGCATTTTAGCATTAAATGTTTTTCTCACATATAAATTATAAGGAATTAATGTATCCCTAACTGGGTTCTAAACTTCTGACTATATAAAAATGTAGCCAAAATAGAATAAACAAAAACATAAAAAATATAATAGTGATTATCTGCCTGCACATTATCCCTTTGTCACTGGACATTTCTCTGAACTCTAAAACACAACTCAGTGCAGTACTTGACTGACATTTTATTTATATTTATATATATATATATATATATATATATATATATATATATATATATATATATATATATATATATATATATATATATATATATATATATATATATATATATATATATATATATATATATATATGTATATATTAGTAAATAAAGACATTATCTAACAGTACTTAATGGAATCTTATTGTAAAGTGTTGCTTATGTATATTTAATATATTTATATTATTCTGTATACAACCAGGAAATCTGAAATATGATTAAGTGATCAAATTATATGGCTCTGGACTCCCCAGAGAAGGTCTTATGACAGTTCATATATGAAGTAAATGTAGAGCTGCATGTAAAGTGAATGTGTGTTCAAAGAGTTAGTTAGTTAGTGTTACAGAAACACTTCCAAAGATGCAAATTTAACTCATGTGCAAAACTGGAATATCGCATTTGCCATTAGAGCACAGTTTTCATTCAGAGACAAAAAAAATTGTCACTTTATCATAAATACCAGATATCTGCTGCTTTATAAACTAGCAGCAGATATCAAAAGTAGTATGGAATTTTCTGCGGTAGGAGAAGAAAATGTGGGACTTTTTTTCTTATTTAATAAATTACTTATGCCTCAGAAGATGAAGCCGAAACGTCATGAACACACGTCGGCTTTTGGAAGCGTGAGATGTTCTGGGATGTAATAATACTTTGATAACAGACTTTGGATTCCAGACTGACCAAAACAACATGTTTTACATTGTGTTTTTATCATCTCATGACCTGATAAAACAAAAATCACATGACTTGTTTGATGCACGTGGTGGATTTTATTCGGTAAATGTGTTTCTATCATAGTTTATGGGCAGTTTTTCTTATTGGATAAAAAAAATGTACCCTACTCAGCTATCCACATAGGTTTTTTATGCGCTTTTACAAAATGTATGCCAATCTTGGTGTTTCCATTAAGCACTTTGTATGTGATATTCCAAACTATAATGTGAATGGAAACACAGCTACTGACAGCTGGCACTTTTGCTCTTAACTGTTGGCTAATGCTTCTTTTAAAGTTGTAGCAGTGAATTACTCCCTGTCCAGACAGCCACCTTTCTTCTGCACTACAAGACAAGGTGATATTGGAACAGATGATTTTCCCCTTCGCTAGATTAAGCCTGACCCCGCATTCTCATCTTTAACCTCATAAAATGAACCTGCCTACTCATTAGCAACAGCAATATCTGCACCAGGTGAAATGACCTCTTTATAATGACAGACGCGCAGCCAAATTAAAGAAATAATGTGCTGCCACTGTGGAATGATGGACTGGAGTGGTTCTTCAAAACAACATCTCAGACAATATTATGGCTCAATTGAAAAAGATAGAAATCATCTTAATATGCTCCACAATTAGAATAACAGAAATCTCAGTGACGTGACTCCTAGCAATGAGACAAAGTCCCTTAGATGCAACCAGTTGAGCAAAAGTTAATACTACAAGGCTCACTTCATCTTGATTCTTGTTACAGTGTTCAGATATAGAGCCCACAAAGGTCAAGATTGGGATTAGCAGAATAATTTGGTATGTGGTTGCAAAGTTACTTAATAAAAAAATGTTTAATAAATGTATAATAAAAAATATAATGTTTAATAAAATGTATTGTGGTTGGAGTGTTAGCAGATATTAAGCAGACATTTTAATGATTTATTAAGTTCTAGTTGACATGTAGTCTAACAGAATGTCTAAATGTCAGGCTTTGGTTAAATGTTCAATTCTGAAATCTGAGTTTGTTCAAAACCAATGCCAAGATGTTACACAACAAAAATCAAGAACACACTTAAATAGGACCTGCCTGATAAAGTAAAGTAGACCAAAAGATTTACTGTAGCAGGACAATGATCCAAAGCACACCAGCAAATCCACTTCTGAATGGCTGAAGAAAAACAAAATGAAGATTTTGGAGAGGCCTAGTCAAAGTCCTGACCTGAATCCTATTGAGATGCTGTGGCATGACCTTAACAAGATGGTTCATTCTCAAAAACCTTCCAATGTGGCTGAATTATAACAATTTTGTAAAGACAAGTGAGCGAAAAATCATCCACAATGCTGTAATAGATTAATTGCCAGTTATCAAAAATGCTTGATTACATATATATTTTAAATATTATGTTTCTTTCCAAACATACATTTTACTCTTTAAAAAAAGTTATTGGTTTGTTGTTTTATATTACCAACATGCCAGTGTAATGTAAATGAACAGAAAAAAAACATAAATCGCATAAATCATAGAACAAACTAAAAAAAAACAGACAAACAATCAATTAATTAATCAAACAAAAAAGCAAAACAAAACAATCTGGACCGAATATTATTTCAGTGAATATGAATAACAAATTACTCAAAATATGACTACAACTGATTTTCAAAATTGAGACTTCAAACATAAACACAAAAATAATAAAACACATAAAAATATGCAAACAAGTAAACGAAACAAATTAATGAACAAACAAATGAATGGATTAAACAAAAAATATAAATATATTTTTTTACCTATTACTTAACCATTCAAAGGCTTCACTTTTTTACAGTAACTGGGTCTTAATACATATAGATGCATTTTGCAGAAGCATCATATTTGGTGGTATTGTGGCATGTAAAAGACTGAAACCCATAATATAAAGCATTTCTCCTTCATAAAGAACCTTGTGTAAAAAGCTCCACTGATGTAAAGGTCAAGTTTCTGTAGATGCCAATAATACGATCCTTTATGTTGGTTCATTGTTTGTATTGATTAGCATCTTTACAAACATCAAAACATCTTTATAAGGCACACTGCTTCAGAATCAGCACAGCCCCCTTGGTGTGTTTCTTTCAAGCCTGTGTGAGTGAACAGTTTTCACTAATGGGATGTTTCCTCCCACTTTTGCTTACAGCCCGTTTTAAACCAAAGTATATGATTTTAGGCAAATGGCCACTTACGTTAAGGGCACTAAAAAAGGAATAGACTTTGTTCCCAGGCCAGTGTCACAGGAGAAAACTCGCTGTAGGTACATTTATCCTAAAATTACCCATGCATCATTCTGGTTGAGAATTCCAGTACAGACTTGACAGCCCTCAGAGTCTAAGTTCAAGAGCAGTTTTTTGGGACAGTTCACCAAATTTAGTTTGTGTGTGTTTTTTTTTTTATCATTTACTCATCCTTAACTTGTTACAACCATTCAGAGTTTATTTCTTCAGTTGAACAGAAAAGTCAACATATTGAAGAACGTTAGAAACCTCTAACATCCATAGTAGGAAAACAAATGCTATGGAAGTCAATGGTTATTTTTTTTAACATTCTTTAATCTACAATGTGTATGGAAAGTATTCAGAGCCCCTTGAATTTTTCACTCTTTATTTTAGTGCAGCCATTTGCTAAAATCATTGAAGTTGCTTCACTGTTAGGATTGTATTGGACAGGTGTTGTGCAGTGCCCGGTTTTCTCCACACATACCGCTTAGAATTAAGCTCAAAACTTCTATCTTCGTCTCATCAGAGCAGAGAATCTTATGTCTTACCATCTTGGAGTCCTTCAGGTGTTAGCAAACTCCGTTAGCAAACTCCGTGCAGGCTTTCATGAGTCAGGCCACTCTGCCATAAAGCCCTGACTGGTGGAGGGCTGCAGGGATGGTGGACTTTCTACAACTTTCTCCCATCTCCCGACTGCATATCTGGAGTTCAGTCACAGTGATCTTTGGGTTCTGCTTAATCTCTCCCACCAAAGCTCTTCTTCCCAATAGCTCAGTTTGACAGGACAACCAGGAAGGGTTCATGGTAGTCCCAAACGTCTTACATTTAAGGATTATGGAGGCCACTGTGCTCTTAGGAACCTTAAGTGCAACAGAAATGTTTTTGTAACCTTGACCAGATCTGTGCCTTGCCACAATTCTGTCTCTGAGCTCTACAAGCGGTTCCTTTCACCTCACGATTCTCATTTATTCAGACATGCATTGGATCTGTAAGGTCTTATATGGACAGGTGTGTGGCTTTCCTAATCAAGTCCAATCAGTATGATCAAACACAGCTGGACTCATATGAAGGTGTAGATCATCTCAAGGATAATCAGAAGAAATGGACAGCACCTGTGTTAAACATATGAGTGTCACAGCAGAGGGTCTGAATACTTAGGCTCATTTATATTTCAGTTTTTCTTTTTATTACATCTGCAAAAATGTCAACAACCCTGTGTTTTTCTGTCAGTATAGGGTGCTGTGTGTGCATTAATGAGAAAAAATATTAACTGAAATTATTTTAGCAATGGCTGCAATATAACAGTCAAAAATTTAAAGGGGTCTGAATACTTTCCATACCCACTGTATCTACTTTTGTGTTCAACAAAACAAAAACAATACTCAAACTGGTTTGGAACAAGTCAAGGGTGAGCGTATTTTTGTATTTATTGTACTTATTTTTTGTTTACACTTTATTTTACCAGGATACTGTAGTTTCATTTAAAGATGAGATCTCTTCTCTCAAAATGGCAACACATAATGTTTCACATTAAAAACAGATAACATAAAACAAACAAAATGTAGCTCTGTACTGATATTACACACACATGATAGGAAAAAAAACTTAATCATAACACATAAATGTGCCCTTTAAAGTAGACCATTTTATAATTAAATAAGAGACTATTTCTAGCATTACAACACTGCCATTCTTTCCATAACGGGGGCACAATAAAAGAAAAGGTAGATTTGTTGAACTCTGGATAAATGATGTTGATCAAGTTAATACAGATGTTGTTTGTTTGTAGTTTAACAGTGCAAGACTAATATTACTGATGTTTCATAATGAAGGTGTGTTGCTGTTGTCGTTCAGACATACCTAATAAATCTCCTCATTTGTTGAGATTGAAAATCTGGGTCATTCCAATGTATATTGGCTGGATCGGAAAGCTTAGGCAGCTGACTTGTTGCCTCGCTGCCCAATCAGCCTGTGACTCTGAAGGCAGTGTTTGTGCATCTTCATTCATTTTCTTTTCGGCTTAGTCCCTTTATTAATCTGGGGTTGCCACAGCGGAATGAACCGCCAACTTATCTAGCATATGTTTTACACAGCGGATGCCCTTCCTAGGAAACACTCTCATTCACACAGATACACTTAGCATAGCCAATTCACCTACAGGACGTCTTTGGACTTGTGGGGGAAACCGGAGGAACCAGAGGAAACCCACGCCAACACGGGGAAAACATGCAAACTCCACACAGAAATGACAACGGACCCAGCCAAGGTTCAATCCAGCGACCTTCTTGCTGTGAGGCGATCATGCTACACACTATATCACCGTGCAGCCCTTTTTGTGCATCTTGTACAATGTATTTCAGACAGACTTCTAAGTTAGTATAATGACAAAATCATGTACATGTACAACAAAACACAGAGCTTTTGTAATAACTAAGGGGATATTTGCTTACTACAATAGTAACATCTCACTAGAAATGCCATCAAAAGTGTCCACTGTCAGAAATGGAATGCTTAAGAATGATGATACCTTCAGAGACAGGACGTGAGGCAAAAATTGGATTTGGACGTACCTTTCTATCTTGGAATTTCAGAAAAAAGCTTCCAGATTCATTGATTGATTCCCTAACTCTTTGAAGAAGAACATCCATGAAGGAGCACAGGAGAATTCGGTAAAGAAGACGAGGAGGACCATGTGTCTTTGATTCCAGTCGAAGACTGAATGAGTGAGGTGCGTATTTATTGTGTGTGGTGATTGCAGGTGCAAGTGATCAGTAATCAGGTGAGGGTTCACGGTTGTGGTGTGTGGTGGATGGTGAGGGAGAGCGATGGTTTGGACTGCAGGAATGAGCCGAGGGTGTGGCAGATGTGAGGGTGAGAAAATGGTAACTGAATTTACATTCAAGAGAACTGTCTCCTAAGATAAACTCAATAGATAAGAGAAGAACAAAGGTCACTCTCAGAAAGTGATAGTGGAACAAGAGCTTCCATCTCACTTTCAGTAAGAGAAAATTAAATACATCACTGAACTCAGACAATCACCCTTGTATAGCAATAGCTCAGAAATGTAAAAAAAAATTTCTGCATTTCCTCCGGAGTTTCATTAATTTTTAATTTGTCGACTTTAACTGCAGCTTGGCACTTTCATTCACAAACCTTTCATGCACACCCTCCGTGACAAACGAGATATTGGATGCAACTATGAACTGCTGGAAGTGTTGTTTTAACGGAAGCTCATACCTCATACTGACTGGAAGAAAAAAAAACTTATTTCACGATGCAGGTGTCTGTTGTCTGCACTGACTGGGTAGGTGTCAAACAGTCGTGTGTGTGTGTTGTCGCAAAACACGGCGAACAGTCTTACATGACGGTAATAGTTCGATTAAGGTGTTTACATGTCTGTACTGCAGTTCAATAATGCCACTAAAATCGGCATATTTCTCTTTAGTTCGATTATGACCTTAATCTGATTAAATTAATCAAAAATCACTGTTTACATGGTTAACTCTTAATCAGAGTATTGTCTTAATCGCATTAAAGTCGAATTATTGGTGTCCATGTAAACGTAGTCAGTGAGAGGATATTGAGGGCTCATTCACTGAGAGTGATTTATGAAGGTGAGAACACTGGTCAGGTTAAACATCACGTCAGTCACTAACTCAAGGTGTTTCTCTGATGAGTAGCCGCTTAATGATACAGAGCACAGTTAGCACTCATGAGCAGCCGCTGAAAGGTATAATTAACTCACATTCTCTACATTCTCTATTAAGCCGTGGTTCAACAAATATAGAGCATAAGAGAAAGACATTCAGAGGCTTTGCATCCATAAAGAAATCTGATACATTAAAATATATGCAAATTACATGACGTACAAGTTATATATAACCTTTATAAACAACAAATGCCATATATGATAGGCTCACCAAAATTGGACAATAGAAGATTGGAAAAACATTGCCTGGTCTGATGATGGTCCATTTCTGCTGCAACATTCGGGTGGTAGGGTCAGAATTTGGCATCAACAACATGAAAGCATGGATCCATCCTGCCTTGTATCAACAGTTCAGGCTGCTGGTGGTGGTGTAATGGTATGGGGGATATTTTCTTGGCACACTTTGGGCCAATTAGAACTAATTGAGCATCGACCCAACCCAGTACTAGTAAGCTGTACCTCATAAAGTGGCCGGAGAGTGTGTATGCCCCAGCCTACATGTTTAATTGCAGATCCCAAATCCACTAGAGGCTGCTATCTACGTTGTTGCGAATCTGAAATATGTTACATAGAGTATTTTATTCTACATTTCAGATACATGTCCTTCTTGTACATTTCCAAAGAGAAGGCAGTGCTTGTCATATGATCACCTACCAAATCACTGTCTTAAACTCTTTCCTAAACCAAACCAAGTCTTTCAATGACAAGGATGTGAGAAAGCTGATCCAGAGCATGTTGTTGTACCTTGGTTTTACATTGCTTATCTCTTTTGAGGAGGCATGCTTCACCAGATCTGAACCTGAGTGCTCTGAGTCACATGTTAAACACTGAACAAAGTGAGCTAAAGAGCAAACTGACTACACCTGAAAAGTTGTCCATATGGAAATAGAAACAGTATATCAGAACAACTCATTTCATTACAAATAATAGTCACTGTTAAGTTGTTTTCATGTATTTGTGTGAAATACATAAACAAAACCAACAATTTATAATATGTCCCTTTTTTGTAGTTTCACAAAAAAATGTATTTGCATATATTCACAATGAGCCTGTGTTGAATGTTAAATTTTGTAAAGATTTTGCTCCAATGTTACTGATCTGCAGGCTCCACAATATACTAAAACTGGAGTTCAGCAGAGTTTAGTATGTAGTTACAGTATATCTTGAGTCCTTCCCTGTGACTGTCAGTGGCCTCAACATGTTTCACATATGTTACAACATGACATCAGTGGCACTGAGGGAAGAAATTATTCTGATCTGGCAGCAAGTCAAGCATCAGTTTCGCAATTCCAAGAGATAATGACATGTAACTTGCATCAATCTGGTCTGTCAGCATCCATGGAAAATGCTGCATCTAAATGATTTATAAGGTGGTTCACCATTTGGGAAAACTGAAAGAAATTATCCAGTGATGAAAAGCTGAGAGAAATGAACCCAAATGACGGAACTGTGGGTGGGGTTTGAATCATTAAGATGTGCATAAATGCAGAAATCTAAACAAGATGCTCCTTATTTTTCATTTCCTGTAGCATAGTATTTAGTATTTGTTATTGTTAATGTTATTATAACAATATATGTCAATCCATTTTTCAGGTGTGAGTGCTCCGAATCGGGCCCAAGCTTGGTTCAGTTGGCTGGCCCTGGCCAGGTTGGAAGAGGTATGAAAAAGCATGGTTCGGTTGGGCTTTGACACGGTATGCTTGAAGTGTCAGTGCAAAACTGAAGATGCAACGTCACTTTGAAGGGACTGTTTCATCTGGATTTATTAATCGTTCTTACTTTTCAATCAACGTAAACTGTCAACCTTCAGCAAACCTCCTGATACGAGCAGCATGATGACTTTTATGATCATTTATGAGTGTCAAAAGTTGTGGATCTGTTCGGCAAAATATTTGACAGCATGTTACTGCATCCCAAATGACTGAAACGATATAACTAAAGCCACTGTGCTGAGCAAGAGCGCTTCTCGTCCTGTTAAACTAAACAGTCGCATCATCTATGATGTAAGTGTGCTCCGGTTCAGAAGGCAAAATGCAGTGTGAGTGCAAACCGAGGGGGAAAGGGGAGAGGGAACAATTGCGCTTCGGCACAGTTCAAGGCGACTTTACCTAGTGTGAGTACGCCCTTAGGCCTAATCCCAATTCTTCCGCTTAACCCTTCCTCTAATTTTCTTTAGCGTGAAGTCATAGGAGTAAGGGGAAGGGCCACACAGCCCTTGAAATAGAGATTTTCCACACTAGAAACCACGGGGTATGAAAATGTCTAAAACAACAACATGGCTGCCTGGCGCGAGTCATGAGATGCACAATTTTTTGCCATTTTTAAAAAATTTTACAACAAACAAGCATGTGTTTTTCTTAAAAAAATAACACTACATTTCACTATATGTAATCCTGAATAATAGTAGTAATAATAATAGTAATATGGTGAGGCCAGAAGATACTTTCACATCTGTCACTCGATGACACTCAAATACCCTGTCGGAAAAGGTTGGGAATGAACTTTTTGCAGTGTCTGGTATAATGTTAATATTGTTTTCTTGAGTGATGAATATGGACATGGTGTAAATGCACAGTACAGTTAACTAGCTAATTGCCATACTATATCCTGATGATATAATGATATCGTACCTTTAGTGATTTCCTGAAGATAAATACCAAAAAATAACACAACTGGAATTACTACAGCAGTCGCAATCGTAAGAGTTTGCGATGACTTGTGTAGGTGTTGTAGTGGTGTCCCATTTGTTAGGGAAACATTTGGAGCCCTTTTCCTTCACACTCTGTTTCAAGAAGTTAGGGCAATGGGTAGGGGGTAAAAACTAGAATTAGGATTGAGCCTTACTTTACATAAAGCAAAGCCCTCTAATGGGTTATATGCACAGCGAGTGTTTTTCAGCCACTGATAAAATTCTGGTGAAAGATTAATGTAACTATTTTCAATTTCATACATTTCGTTTTTTAACATCGATGTTATTATGTAATAAAAATATATTAATTCATTTAGTTGTTCAAGCGTACAATGAGATGCAAAGTTGTTTAAATGCAAAAGTCAAGAGCAGCAAGCTATAGTGCAGAATCTCCATTGAAAATACTCTGCACTGTAAAAAATGTTGGCTTTCACACAATCGTTTTTGTGTTGGGACAACATGAAGGAATTAAGTTAACTTTTTTTAAAATTTAAGTGGATTGACATTTGGTAGTTTAAACAAACAGCAAATGCCTTTTTTTTTTTTTTTTTTTTTGAGTGTGGTAAAATTAATTTTCACGTTTTAAAACATGGAGCAGAACGATAGATTTTTTGAGGGTCTGGTCTGAGACTTACTTCATCTCAGTCAGGCAGTGAAGATCAGATTTTTAAAGAAATCAGATCTTACATGCTGTGATTTTGCAATGGCATGACAATTGACCAGAAGCACTTGAGCTGGCTTACTGAAAATTAAAAGTCTGTGAGCATATACCCTATTGTGATTTACTGATTTATTTACAAAAGCAAAGCAGTAAATTCCATGAGGAAAAGGTCTAAATGAGAAGCCACACTATGCACAGGTGAGCATAATCAACGAAGCAAACAGAGGAATGAACTAGCCGGATGAACAAAGGGAACAAGACACTAAACGCAGGAAGAAAACCCAGGAAACCAAACAAACACGCAAGAAACTTTATCACTTACTATAAAAATTGCCACAGGTTTTAATCAACAACATATTGATAGAAGATTAAATATCGATAGAAGATTAAAGTTAAACAAATAAACAAAGAAATAAATGACAGAAAGTGACCAAAAATAATCACAAACAAACAAGAAATACATTTAAAGAAAACATTGTTATTTGTTTGTTTTTGATTGTCATTGTGTTCAAAAATAATATTTTGTCGCCATAATTTCATTCATTCATCATTCATTAATTCAACTACATGAACAATATATATACAGTAGTTTTTTTTTGTTTCACATATGCTACTGCACAGAGGTGCAACAAAAAAATATGTATGTGACATGACAAGATTATGAAAATATGCCCTCTACTCTTTTATTATAGTTTTTTTTACTCTCATTTTTTTAGAAGAACAACAACAGACAGTGGATTTTCAGTCTTTCTTAAGGTGTAGCGCAAGCTCTGTGATTGGTCGGCTTGATATCGCTGACAAGTGTGGGCGGTGCTGAGAGCTGCAAACCCAATGGAGTGATTTTTAAAGTGTGGAGTCCAGTGAAGGAGCCCCAGAATGGAGACTTTTGTTTTGTGTTTACCGATTAAAGTTACGATTAAAGTTATTGCACGTCCGCTGGTTCCCGTATCCGAATGAGGGAGTTTTAGCTACTTGTAGTGTACAAAAAAAAAAAAAAAACACCTGCGAAAAAAAGCGACACAGAGGAACATAAAAACCTACTGCCATCTAGCGTTTTGGAAATGTTATTGCAGAGCAACACAAACAGCATGCAGATGTTTGCAGAAGTAGACGCAAGGCATACTCTGTGGGTCACGCCGATCACTCGACGCATAATAGTATAAAATCACAGTGAATATTTCTAGTATGCATGTGTTAAGCACCTGAGAGTTATTATTATTATTATTATTATTATTATTATTATTATTATTATTATTATTATTATTATTATTATTGTTGTTGTTTCTGTTATTATTATCATTGTTATTATTATTATTTATCATTTTATTATTATTGTTATTATTATCATCAGCAATGTTATTATTATTATTATTATTATTATTATTATATTATTATTATTGTTGTTGTTGTTGCTCTTGTTGTTGTTATCATCATTATTTTTATTATTATTATTATTGTTTTTGTTGTTGTTGTTGTTGCTCTTGTTGTTGTTATCATCATTATTACTATTATTATTATTATTATTATTATTATTATTATTATTATTATTATTATTATTGTTGTTGTTGTTGTTGTTGTTGTTGTTGCTCTTGTTGTTGTTATCATCATCATCATTATTATTATTATTATTATTATTATTATTATTATTATTTATTGTTGTTGTTATTATTATTATTATTATTATTATTATTATTATTATCATTATTGTTGTTATTATTATTTATTATTATTATTATCATCATCATTGTTATTATTATTATTATTATTATTATTGCATTATCATTGTTAATATTATTATTATTATTATCATCATTGTTTTTGTTTTTTTTCAGCTTTTAGTAGGCTGTGCACATACACTTACATATTTTAAAAAGTATATTTTGGGCTGACAGTTCAACTATGAGCTTTTCAGGAAGAGTTGGAACAGTAACAGCAGATAACTGTCTGACTGTGTGTCGGCATTTATGAGTGCACACACACATTCCAGGAAATCAATGAGAAAACCAATTTCTATGGTTTACTTCATTTGGATGGGAAGTGCTGACTCACCGTCTGACAAAGAGGTCTGTGGAATCTCTTGTAGGCATTAAATTAAACTTCCTCCATAAATTTAGTAAAGCAATTTAGTTCCTTCCTACAAAAAATGGCAATAGAAAAGTTGCCATTTACATTGACAAACTATCTTGTGGTGGCCACCGATGAGCTTCTAAAGATGAAGCACTCAAATGCTGTAAAAATAGAAGGAGAGCTGCTAAAGAGCTGCTGTGGACAGAGGTCTGATAGAGGTCTCCAGAACATCAGATAAAGCACTATCACTTCCTGAGAAACATCCAGACCAATCGCAGACTCTACAACCCAAGAATTACACTTCCACACTTACTTCTTCTGTCTCTGTATGTGCTACGAACATTAATAATACACACATTAATTACACCTTAAATCGTTATATTATTTCTTTAGTTAAATTCTGGCTAAATTAACCAAAATGAGATGAAAATCACTTGAAAACATCAAGATATAAAATGAAAAACAAAAACAGCAGTGGTTTCAGAAGGTTTTTATGAAGCAATATTTACAATTATAGCTGCACGTTATTGGAAAAAACTTATATTCTAATATTTCGAATTTCTGCGATTTATATTGCGATACTTCACAACATAACTTGAATAGTTCTATTTGGAAAGAATTAATAATTTTGGATTGATTTGGGTGATTTTGTAGGTGAGTGAATCTGCATTAAATATAATAAACAAATTACAAGCGTAGATAAACACAGCAGAGTAAATGTACAAATGAAGGAGGCTAACAGTATTTAGGTACAGAAATAAAATCAAATAAGCTGCATGGCCTTCATTGTATAAATTGTTAAATACGCTTAATCTTTGTTAAAGCTACAAATGTAATAACTCCTTGTGGCCTAATGCTTTAAACTCACTTAGAATGTTTACCAAAGACTATAGAACACACAAGACATGTCAGTCGTAGTTTTGAATGGGGAAAAGTGTAATGGTCAATATGGTGAATGAAGCCCTGCCTACTAGCACAGGAGCCAATCATCGATCGCTGTAGACTGACGGAGAAGCTCATGTGTGCTTTTACGAAAGTTTGGTGGTCAAAACGGCAGACATAAGAAATATATTCAGATAAAGCTTAAAATCTCTACTTTTAAATGAACCAAGTGCAAGTTTTTGATCTGTATGAACGCGAGGTACAGTCTATCCTGTCAAAAACACATAACATGACGCCCACAAACTTGTAAACAAACAGTCGCTTTCATTCTGGAGGAGATTTCCCATCAAGACCAAGTTGTGAATTATTCAGAAGAGCAGTGTGGTGAGCCAGAGGATGATAATGTGTAGAACGGCCAGAAATGTTGATGTCGTGATCTCATTCCTTTTGAGTGCGCATGCGCATTAGCTCAGGCAACCTGAAAATATGCCGATTTTGTTTAATTCAGATTAAATGAAACCTATGAGACGGTTGTTGTTTATTTAATTGGTGATTCCAAATATGTAATGTAATTGTAAGCTTGCCAAACCGTTTTGTAGAATTTGATGTTTCCCAATTAAGACAGAAAGTGACAGTTTCAAAGATGATCGCTGAGTGAAATGACTTGCCTTAAAGGGATTTTATACAGGTCACAGGACATAACAACACATGCAATTGATAAACATTCACTTTAAACTGAAATTACTCTAAAAATCTCTTTGTGTTCTGAACTGTTGTACCTGGTCAACTATAATCCTGAATCATTGGATCCTGAATCCTGGGATGTGACTATTGCGGTATCAATGCTAAAACGATATACTGTGCAGCCATATTGTTAATATTATAAAACAGTCAAGAGTTCCTAAGATATTCACTTCCAGAAAACAAAACAAAAATTAAACAGCAGAGCTGTTTTCAACATTGATTGCAATAATAATCACCTCAGAGGTTTCTACAGTATATGATAGTTTAATAAATAAATATATTTTGCTGTTGACTTATTTTCTGTGATCTGTTTTTTGGGATATACATTTTTTTTTTTTTGCACAGAAAATTTGATGCTGTTTTTTTATTTTTTGTTTTATAGAATATACAAACTCAACATCTCAAAAACACTCAAAATGCAGAATGAATCTTGTAAGTGGTTGAAATGTTTTTCAGCACCAAATATGCATTTTAGAAACATCTCTAGAAAGATTTCAGTTAACAAAAATCAGCTTTGCCATTAATTTTTAAACATATATCTTAAAAAAGTTAATTAAAATTATAAAAGTTGTCCACAATGATATTTAATTTCTAAACACACAAACATACATGTATATACATAGTATCAATGCAGTAATACAGTTGTTTTCTTTCAAAAACAAATTTTGACTTTCAGTCAGGAATATCCACTGATTATATATATTATATATAGTATATATATATATATATATATATAATAGATAAATTGTTATTATTATCATTTATTTCCTGTTCTGTTTCCCTTCTCACTACCAGACTCACCAAGCGAAGCTTTAGGTGGTAATAACGAATCCATGACGCTGTGAATGTTATCACGAGAATGCAGAGCGCATGCCTGATAACCTCTGCATCCTCAAATACAGTGGAGACCCTGCTGTGTTGACAGTCAGTACACATGACAGGAAGGATGAGGAGCCACTGTCCTGTCTGCAGCTGCACCTGTCAGACCAGCCTGATCCAGAATAGCCACTGACTGCTATACACACTTTATCAGGTCTTACAGTATGCAGACAAGACACTTTCCTCACGGAGCAAAGATGTCACTTCACCTATCATGCAGAAAATGACACAGACAAGACGAACTGACTTCAATGTCCAGCTGGGAATTTGTCAGCTTTTCCTCTTCCTGTAGCTCAACTGTGAAACATTCTGCAGTGTTTTACATGTATAGAAAGATCACGAAGAGTGTTCTCTGCTACACAGCACCACTTAATCCCACCTCACCTCTATAAAGAGCTTTAAGAGAGGCAGATGTCATTTGCTAAGCAGAATCAAAGCTGAACAAATTGCGAAATGAGTCTTATAATAACAAATGTGAGAATAATAATCTAAACATCTGTCACATGGCACAGGGTCTTCATCAAAACACCTCGTTTCTATGCTAGTACAGGGACATGATACTCCACAAGGCACATTTTCAGGCAGATTGTTCAGTTCTGGCAACTTTAGAAGCAGTGTATTTAGATTTTCTTTGAGTTTTGTTTTTATATTTAGAGTATCTGTGAATACAAGTTCACTAGTGTATTACTAGATGTCTATTATATCTATGAAGTTTATTTAAGCTCTGACTATGCAATCCAAACTGCAACAGAATCTCATTTTAAATACATATTATACATATATGTTTTTATATCAGAATCAGAATAATTTTTATTGTCAATGTACAATAACTCACAAAAGTCTTGTCGTCTATCTAAGTTTTAGGAACAACAAATAATAACTTGACCTATAGTGGCTTGTATGAAAGGCAAAGACCTCTAGATTACGCTTATTTTACCAAAATAAAATATGATCATGACTTGATTTGTAATTATTTAATTAGGACAGTAGGACAGGTCTGACTTAGACAAAAGTCTTATCAATTAACAGAAATAATGTACAGTATAGAATATAAAGTCATGGTGCAGTGAAAAATGAATTAACATTGTGTATGACTCCCATGAGCTTGGAGGACTGCATCCATACATCTCTGCAATGACTCAAATAACTTGTAAATAAGTCATCTGGAATGGCAAAGAAAGCATTTTTGCAGGACTCCCTGAGTTCATCAAGATTCTTTGGATTTATCTTTAATGCCTCCTCCTTCATCTTACTCCAGACATGCTCAATAATGTTCATGTCTGGTGACTGGGCTGGCCGATCCTGGAGCACCTTGACCTTCTTTGCTTTCAGGAACTTTGATGTGGAGACTGAAGTATAAGAAGGAGCGCTATCATGCTGAAGAATTTGCCCTCTCTTGAGATTTGTAATGTAATGGGCAGCACAAATGTCTTGATACCGCAGGCTGTTGATGCTGCCATCCACTCTGCAGATCACTTGCACGCCCTCATACTGAATGTAACCCCAAACCATGATTTTTCCTTCATCAAACTTGACTTATTTCTCTGAGAATATTGGGTCCATGCGGGTTCCAATAGGCCTCTTGCAGTATTTGTGATGATTGGGATGCAGTTCAACAGATGACCTCCTGCTACTTTTCCAAATGATCAACTAGAAGCCAACTTATTATTTGTTGCTCTTACAACTGGGATCGATGACAAAACTTTTGTAAGGTAGTGTATAGTTGGTATAGGTGCAACAAACTTCATTGCAACTCCTTGTAGTAAAATAAAGTCATATAGCTAAATATACAAAATACATACATAGACATCAGTATAAAACATTTACATTCCTGACCAAATAAACCAATTGACTGTAAACATATACTCAGCAAGAAACCAAATGAGAGGTTATGAACGGTGCCCAACAGAAACCAAGAGGCCTAAAAAACCTTCAACAAAGCACAAACTGTATAGGTCAGCATATTTTTTAAAACAGAGGCACAAAATCTCTTTACATAAATGAAATAAGATCCAGGATTTAGGTTTTAAGTTATTTAAATACGCAGAAGATATTGCACTTGTTGGCCGGTTGACTAAAACAGGAGCAGAGGGAGATACCTTGTACCATAGTTATTTAAATTTGCATCAAAACTGATGTAAAATTAGTTCACTGAAGATAAATTTTAATAAAACCAAGGAGATGGTACTCAACAGAAATAAACTAGTTCTTACTCAAGGGTTGAAAGCTCTGGTCCTTGAGCGACATGAAATAGAGACAGTTGGATGTTTTAAATATTAGGAACATTTATTGATATTAAATTGACATTTGCTGGAAATGAAGAATGTATTTTTAAAAATGCAATGCTGAAATTATTTCTTAATAGGAGGTTTTTATTTCCTATTTATTTTATTTCTTTTAGGAGGAATTTATTTAATGAGAATTAAACAGAAAGCATGTGTCATTATTGAAGATCCCATGCCTTAAATATAAAATTTCAGCTTTTGCCATCAAAAAGACATCTTAGGCAACCTCAAGTAAATAAAAAATGTGTTTCAAATGTTCTTTGTGCAGACTACCATTTTAAATGCTGGGTTTCAAGTATGAATAGGGTTTTAAAGGGCACCTATGATGAAAATCATCTATTGTAAGCTGTTTGGACAGAACTATGTGTATGTATAGTGTGTCCACAGTTATATTGGCATGATAGAAACACAATAGGTGTCTTTTTAAATTTCTTTTTAAATTTCCTGTTAAACATGCGCGCTGTGCGTGTGTGTCTGTGTGTGAACTTTGTAACGAAATTGTGTGTAACTCACCGAAAGACTTGAAATAACTCCACAACAAATACATCAAATAATCATTGGGAAAGTTCTTACTATTTCTCACAAACATTACATAAGATCTGCTTCCTTCATGTCTGTCACTATGCTGTTTATCTGACACAGTCAAAGATGGAGAAACACTGATAGGCACGTGGGAAGGGTGGGCGGGGAGAACTAGCATTAAAGGCACAGTCCACAAAAACAGCTAAATTGTGTTCAGAGCAGAAAATTCCAATGTTCTGAAAGCTATAATAAATAACCTGATGGGTGTTTTGAGCTGAAACTTTACTGACACATTCTGGAGACACAAAAACTCATCTTAAATCTTGAAAAAGGGGTAAAATAGGTGAAACAATAATTTTTTATCTGATTTATGTGATGATATTGATTGTATTTGTGTTTCCTGTTTTCTGTGATATGTCTGATGTGAACGCTGATGTGGTTGGTTGTGTGGTGAAGCCAAAGACACATTTCCACTTGTGGACAATAAAGAAAGTAAATTAAAAGGAACTCAAAATAAAGAGAACAGGTCAATTTCCTGTTGTGCCCATCAGTATGAAGGATCATATTTTACGCATATTATATTATATGAAAATCACAAGATTGCCTATAATCACAACTATTTTTTCACTGTATGGTCTATAAAGTTTGTAAACTGATAATTGTAGTTAAAAATACATGCATTAAAATAAAATTCTTTGACCATTTTTATCAATTCTTTCAGTACTATAGTTTTAAAACAGAATAGGTTAAATTAACCCTTTAACTGTCTGCTCTACCAAATGGTTGACTACAGTTTTAAATAATGACTGTTAAAGTCATTAAAGGTGCTTTCATATCTGTGTTTCGGTTCATTTGGTCCAGACCAAGGGCAACAAATGATACATTGTAACATTTTGGGGTCCTTTTCACACTACACTGATTGCTTTGGTCCAAACCAGTTGAAAAGAACCAAAATGTAGTCATCTGACAAAATGTCATCTGACTCATTGACCAGATGTTATTGAACATATTTCCTAAACTGCTTTTCGATTGGTCATAATTAACGTGCGGTAAATGCCAATCCAACTCCTGCAAGTAAACAAACTGGCAGACACAAAATGTTGCTTTTAACTGTGCAGCGACTGCGCTAGCTGATTGTATCTGTGGTCATAGTATACAATACAATTTGTATACATCACTTTAGACAAATTACACATTTCAAGGATGAAGCACGGCTGCGGCTGGAAAACAATGTTTTAATACATTGTAACGGTGAAGTCACTTCAGTAGAATTAATTCAGCTAAACTGTGACATGGTCATCTTCCGGAAATAATACCAACAATCCATCAGATAATGTGTCTCTCTGTCTCTCTCTCTCAAATTATTGGTCAAGGGCTGTCAACATATTTTTTCCTCCAACCCTAATAAGATGGGACAGCGTATCAGACTACAACAGCTGGATTAGTCCAAAAGGTGCAGTACCTTTTGTGGTTGGGTCTGTTTTAGTTCGGATCACATTCTCACCACAAATGAACCGCTCCAAGGTGTGCTTTTTTGGTCTGCTTTTGGTGCACACTCGAGTGTGATTGCTACATTCACACCTGCCCAAATGAACTGCACAAAAAAGGGAAAACGAACTCTAGTGTGATTCAACCTAACTAAATCAGGCAGCTGTGAAATAACCCTTAAAGAATGACTGTTATAAATAATGGTTTACACAGACAGCATTGATGGTTTACAAAAAAAAAAGTGTAACGAATATAATCCGGTTGCACTACTACACTACTTTGTAAAAAAAAAAAAACATGTTAAATGAAAATCAGAATTATTTTACGGCATACTTCAAAAAAAATTTAATTATGTAGTATTCTAAGTATTCTATTTTTTCTTTAATAAATTGGTCTTACACTTCATATTTTCCGATTTTTCATAGTTTATGTATTAATTCCGGTGCTTTTACCATAAACCGGCATATCAACCAGTTGGTAGAGATTGATATTTTAGAAATCATAAGATGTGTTGAAAAAAAATGCATTAAATGTGTTAACTAGCAACATTAGGAGTTAAGAAATGCAATCCAGAAATGTTTTTGTTGGTGGGGCACCTGAAATTACCAGTAAAAGGAATTGCATTGCTGTAAATTAGTTTATTATCTACAGGTATAAAATAAAACCTTATCTTCCTGAAACCCATATAAAATATGCTGTTTCCCCAGCCTGATCTCACGAGAAAACATAAGCATTTACGTTTTGTCAGTTTAGTAGTTAATTCGTACAAATTTGTGCGAGTTCAGTCATACAAAGATGTATGATTTTAAAAAGGATGCGTGGCACCCAACCCCACCCCTAAACCCAACCGTCATTGGGTGCTGAGCAAATCGTACTAAATTGTACGAATTATATCTTACGAATTCATACAAATTAGCCACTAAATCGAAATGTTATGAATTGCTGTGAGATTGTGTTGGTTTCACAATTTGATAAATATTTTTTAACAATGAATTATTAAGAACAAATATATAATCCACATTACTGCTGAAAAACTGAAGATAAAAATACATCAATATTATTTCAGTTAACATATATGCAGTTGTATATAATTGTCCCATCTGAGAATAAGCACTTTGTTGGTTGAGTTTGAAGTAACTGGTGACTTAATTTAGACTACACCTAAGGACACTTGTAAGCCATCATGTTAACACATGTAGTTACTGACATTAAATCAGCGAGCAAATCTTCAGAGTCATTGGCCAACAGCCTGCAGAGGAAGGCGCATGTTCCCTTTGAAGCCTGAACATTCACCCTGACTGCGGCAAGAGCTCCAGGCTAAAGCTTCCGCTAACAAGCTTTTTCCCACACAGCCTAAAAAGCCCACTCACACTGATAAACCCTGAGTCAGCCATGGCCAGATCTGCTCATGGAGGAGGAATAAAAGCACAGAGACCTTCAAAGCTCACAAAATGGTTGATTCAGTGATACAGCAAATCTTTTCCCTCCTCGCCACACATCTGATACTGTTAAATATACAGTGCAGCACTTATAAACAGAGACAGGGAATGATAGTAGGAGGACAGACACTTTTCTGGAAGAGCAATGTCTATTTACCATCTCTCCTTCCCTAATTTGTATATGCAATATTGCCTTGCTTTTGATTTGTACACAAAAATTATGGTGGTATAATATGTCAAAAGTTTTGAAGCATGCATATTGTGATATAAGTATTACATTATTTGTGATAATAGACTGATTTAATACAAAAGTAAGCAAGTCATGTAAAAAAATAATAAGAATGCACAGAAGTAACTACACTCATTCTCTGGTTTTGATTACCTGAATTTTCTTGATGTTTTCAGGTTTATAAAAATATATAGCAAAGAGGAGCAAATATGGTGACATTTATTTTATTTAGTATTATTATTATTATTAGTAGTAGTAGTAGTAATAGTAGTAGTAGTAGTAGTGCTGGGCAAAAGTTAATTGCTTTATTAACATCATAATTTGATATAAGTGTGTGTATTATATATATATATATATATATATATATATATATATATATATATATATATATATATATATATATATACACATTATACACATATACATATACATATACATATATGTATGTATTATGTATTTGTGATAGAAACAAAACTATGCAAAACACAAATATACACACACAGAGGCATGCATATATTTGAGAAAATGTTTATTTATGTTTAGATATTTGTATACATATACATACACATTTTAATAGCAATGTACAGTCAAAGTCAGAATTATTTTTTAAATATTTCCCAAATGATGTTTAACAGAGCAATGCAATGTTCACAGTATGTCTGATAATATTTTTTTCTTCCGGAAAAGTCTTATTTGTTTTATTTCAGCTAGAATAAAAGCAGTTTTTAATTTTTTAAAAAACAATTTAAGGTCAAAATTATTAGCCCCTTTAAGCTATTTATCTATATCGTTATACAATGACTTGCCTAATTACCCTAATCTGCCTAGTTAACCTAATTAACCTAGTTAAACCTTTAAATGTCACTTTAAGCTGTAGAGGAGTGTTTTGAAAAAAACCTAGTCAAATATTATTTACTGCCATCATGGCAAAGATAAAATAAATCAGTCATTAGAAATGAGCTATTAAAATGATTCTGTTTACAAATGTGTTGCAAAAATCTTCTCTCCGTTAAACAGAAATTGGGGAAAAAAATTAACGGGTGTTAATTATTCAGGGGGGCTAATAATTC